>NC_056743.1:1878092485-1878160585 GCF_019279795.1 Protopterus annectens
TCAAAGGATATTTTGAACACTTTAGGGCGATGTACTTCAGGTAGCGTTCATCACCTAGCCTGGGAATGTATAGAAAGACTTAGTTTCTTTTCATTAAGGGGAAACCACTTGAAGCTATGATCATAAGGGAGTATGAACTTAATGGAGATAACACTCTGGAATAAAATTCGAAATCTAGAGATGATGATGAGGTGGTCTGATGGTGTGGAAAGAGTCAGGGCCATAGCAAGGAACAAATTAAGTAATTGGAAGATCAGTGCAAGGAGAAGATGGGAATTTGTATGACTCATATGCAGCAAAATCAAAAAAGTGGGAATTAGTCTATGTAAGGTTGTTGGGTAAATAAAGAGAAGATTAAGTGTCATAACTGATCTGTTTATTTTGCTTTCCCCTGTTAAATGGACATATTAATGAGACTGCTGAAATAGTTTTCATTATTAGCAAATAAAAGCTTGCTTTATGGAGTGAAAGTGGGTTCATCTTAGATGAGTGGTAGGGAAAGCTTTTATGCACATGCAAGATGAACATGGGGGGTTAAAGTTAGTCTCATGGGCTGAAGGGGCAGATGTGTGAGCAAACTTGCTTATCTCCAACAGTGTTGCTTGGCTATAGGCTGACTATTTTGGTAGTCTTAAGGTCTGGGTGAATATATTTGCAGTTGCTGGATATACAAAATATCACGTTAAGGATTTAAGTATGAAAACTAAAGCGTGAAAGCTGTTGATGAAGGAATTTACTGGATCCGGTGTAAAGAAAAGTGAGACACTTATAGACTAGAGTTGTCTTATCAAATATGTATAGATATAAAATGTCCCTAAAGCTTAATACATATTAAATACTAAAGGACGGATTTCTTAACAGGCACACTAAGTGCAGCTATTGTGTAGACAGCAAGGTGCACCATGCACAAGATAGTGCACTATTTTGTATTCATTAAACAGCTCTATACTTAGTGTAGAGCTGCAAAACAAAAGTAAATGGCCAAGCAGTAACATAGCTATGGCATGGCAAGAAATGCAACCACCCTAGGGTCAAAGTGTTGGGGGCACGACTAATTAATCCCAATCTCTCTTTAATGCAATACCAGCTTTTCAAAGCATTTGTGGTCAAACCTGAGCCCTGTAGCACTTTGTGTGTGATCTAAACTGCAGCAACTCCTTGCTACACAAGGAATTTGCTACAGTTCAAATGTAAAAAATAAAATAAAATTAAATTAAATTAAATTAAAATCTGACTGCTAAAGTGCTCTGTGCAGGGAGGGTATAAACTGTAGTAACAGTTTATTACATTGTAGCAACCAGTTTCCTACAGTTTAAAAAGAAGATTTAATTAACTAAAACATGAATGCCATAGCACACAGTGCAGGCAGGGAATAAAGTCATTAGTAGCTAGCAGTTTGCTACAGTTTGTTTTTTAAACTAAAGCAAAAGAGCCGTAGCAGTCTGTGAAGACAGGGTTGAAACTGTGGCAGCTGTTTGCTATACTTTTAGCAAGCTGTTTGCTACAGTTTAAGTAAAATTAAGTTGCAGGAGGATTGAGAGCAGGACACAGAAACAGGATCTGAATGGGGCAGGAGGGGGGGGGGGTCTCATGCATCTGGCCACTTGGTTGGTGTACCAGTAAAAGAAACATTATTTTTTTACTCTTCAATCAAAGGGCTGTGGTGGTATAGCTCTAACAGTAATTAGCCAATTGTTGCTTATCAGCTTATTACAGTGAAGTGTTTTATTATTTTTTTTTTTTTTTGCAATGGTTCATAACACCAGTCCAGGGCACTGGTTGGACCAGCTATGCTTCTATGGGAGAGAATGCTAATGATAACCTAAGTAGCTGAATTACATGCTAATTAACCAATATGTAATGGTGGAGCTATCCATGAAGCTATAACACAGTTGGATACACTCATTACAGCCATTTTTTCTGAAATCCAAAACCCTTTGAATTACAGCCATGATTACACATGCATTTGCTGCTGCCATTGGAAAGTTGTATGCACAACAGCCTTTAAGTAAAGTTGCTGCAGCTGCAGTTGCCACACCTTTGCCATGAAGCAGAATATTTTTCAATACCCTGCTTGACTTAGTATGGACTGTGTGGCACAGAGAATTGTACAGCAAAACCAGGTAGCGAAATGGTAATGCAAATATGCAACCTCTTCTGCGTTCATCTGAAGACCAAGGAAAGTGTGGAATCTATTTGAAAAAAAAAAACTAATTATTTAGTTCCATATGCAAGTAGTTATATGTCCATAAGGTGAGACATCTGTCCTGTGCACAGTAATGTCAGTAATACTGTATGACTGTGATGTCTGCAATATCCATCTATGGACTTTGCTCAATAATATACATCAGGAATTATTTTTCCCACACACATATAGGTAATTTGTATGATTTTAGGAAGTTATATAATTGTTACACAATGAGAGAGTTTTGATTTATTCAGATTTTATTGGCTATGGATGTCATGTTATCACTGTCTTCATAGGTTCATAGGTATGTACTAGGCTATTGGCCCTAGGGCTTATATAAGCCTAGCCAAAAGTTACCCTGGCTTTCACCACCCAAGAAAATTGTTTTCCTGTGCCCCTGTCGAGCAGAGCCACGGAAGTGATCCCAGGGTGAATTTCTTATCTCCCAGCCAATCATCAAGATTTTTCTTGAGGAGTGCTAATGAGGAGCTTTGTTGATATAGATAGGCAGTTTGTTGCAGAGTATGGGAAGTCTCTGGGACAGGAATCTATCCCTCCAGCATGTTCTGTTTATTGTAGTGACAAGATTTAGACCCGAGAGCATGTAGCTCAGAGGGATTGGGATTTCTTTAAGTGGAGCATGTCCAACAGCTCTGGGTTTGACATAGCTTTGTATGTTAGGCAGAGATCACTTCTGAGTAGGCGATATGTGATGGAGTAAAGCTGGAGTTTTTTGAGACGGTTCATGAGGGCATCTGTTTGAGGCCGGTAATCCTCTTTGTGAGGTATTTCTGCAGCCTTTCCAGTTGTTGTAGATGTCTTGTGAGGTACATACCAAAAGGGGAATTGTACTCTATAATGGGTCTAATGAGTGATGAGTAGAGGGGAACAATGACCTCTTTTTTCCTGGATGAGAAACCTTTTGTGATGAGGTGTGCCATGTAGAAGGGTTTCCTGACTTCTGTGGCGATGTTATTATCAAAGGAGAGACTACTGTCCACCTGTGTCCCAAGGTCTTTTATCACACTTTCAGTGTTAAGTAGACTACTGCCTATGTAGTAGTTAATGGGTTTAGAGTTTTTATCAAAAGGGATGTCAATGCACTTTTTAGCATTGAGCTTGAGGCTATGGCTTTGACACCAGGCAAATGTTTCAGTGAGGCCCTTTTGTAGGCTGTCCACATCATTATCAGTTTTGATTATGGCTCCTAGTTTGCAGCCATCTGCAAACTTTTTTAGCCAAAGATGTTCTGTGTTAGCCTGTACTTCAGAGAAGTAGATAACAAACAGGAGAGGACCCAGGACTGAACCCTGTGGTACTCCACTTGTCACTGATGTGAACTTGGATTTGGAGTCTGCTACTTTCACAGTGTGGGTTCTGTCAGTGAGACAGTTGGCAACCCATCTTGTGACATAGGGATTTATACCTAGTTTAGTGAGTTTATCTATAATTCCAGAGTGGGGGATGGTGTCAAAAGCCTTGGTGAGATCTAGATAGGCTGTGTGAACCACCTTACCCTCGTCTACAGCTTTGGTGACTGCTTCAAATAAGTCTCTCAGGTTTAGGAGACATGATCTGCCTTTTACAAACCAAAACTGGGTAGGGTCCAGAGTTTGGAGATTACCAATGTCATTGTTTATAAGTTCCATGATGATACACTCCATAGCCTTGCAGACCAGGCTCGTCAGGCTAATGGGCAGTAGTTCCCAGGGGCTGTGGTGGCTCCACCTTTGTGGAGTGAGATAACCATCGCTGTGTGCCATTCAGTGGGTACAAAGCCTGAGGTGAGGCTATGATTCAACATGGTACTTAGGTGTGGTGCCAGATTGTTCTGTAGTTCATGTAGAATGCAGCCTGGGATGTTAGTCAGGTCCCGTGGACGCTGTGTTCTTGGCTTTGGAGAGTGTGTTTTTTACCTGTGCAGCCGCGATTACAGGAACTTTGCATTCTTCCAGTATAGAGATGGGCCTTTTAGGGGATGAGTTGGAGGTAAAGTTAGCACTGAACCTATCTGCCAGGATGTTGGCAATATCAATTAGTTCTGTATATTTAATGCCATTGTGCTGTAACTCAGAGCAGATCTGTGTGTTGCCATTGAGATTCCTGACATAGCTATAGAATGCTTTGTGCCTGTCTTTCGAATCAGTGGCGATTTTGTTTTCATAACTAGCTTTGGAGGATTTTATGAGGGATCTCAGCTTCTTACTGAGGCTGACCAGGGAGTTCCTCCAGTCATGGGATTTTACTCATTTTTGCAACAGTTTCTTTCTTCTGTTGTAGACTTTGTTTATGGCAGGGGACCACCAGATTGGCTTCCTTTTTTTGGAGGATAGCATCTTGGTTCTTTTATGGATTGCATGATCCATGCACTCGTTTAAGTGCTTATAAAGTGCATTTGTGTAGGATTCAGCAGTCATACCTCTATTGCCCGTCAGCATGGGTGTTGTAAAGTTTGCCACTTCTGTCTTAAGAACCGTGAAGTTGGCTTTGGAAAAATGTTTTACTGTGGTTTCCCTAATGGGGGGTGGGGTAGGATGTGGATGTCTAGGGTGATTAGCTTGTGGTCGGATCTGACCAATGAGGAATTGACCCCTAGTGTGAAACACCAGTTGCCCATGTTGGTAATGACCAGGTCTAGGATATTGCTGCCCCTGGTGAGGGTGTGGATAAGTTGATCCAAGGTGTTTGAATTTATGAATTCCAGAAAACGTTGAGCACATGAGTTGGTACATGAGTAGTTTTCCGAGTTAATGGTGGGGTAATTGAAATCACCCATTATTAGGGTGTTAGGTTGTACCCTAATATTTTCAAGTGTATCACGGAATGAGGAGTGGAATCCTGGGGCATGGTGGGAGATCTGTAGCAAGCTCAAGTTGGATTGCGGTCTTGCCCAGAGTTAGTTGTACTTGGATAATCTCGGATGCATTATGCTGAGCAACTAGCCTGGAGGTGTGGATATCCTTAATGAATATGGACAAGCCTTCGTCTTTTGTGTTTCAGTCCAGATTATGTGGCTGAAAGGTGTGGTATGAATTATAGCCTGGTAATGTAGGGTTGCTCTCTGGAGCCTTGAACCAGGTCTCTGTCACTGCACAGATGTCGGTGTTCTCCATTTTAAAGAGTCCCTCGAGTGAGTGCATTTTGAGGTTTAGACTTCTAGCATTGAGTAGCATTACCCTCAGATTTTGCTTGCCTGTACCTGTTATGGTGGTGAATTTGTCATTTGAACCTTGCCTAAAAAAGGCACTATAGGGGTGGCAAAAGCCTTAGCCAGTATTCGGAATCCCAAGAGTGACAGGTGCAGGCCATCTCTGGCAAAGCATTGTGGATTGTCGATCATGTCATCCCAGGCAGACAAATGCTGGATCCCCTTAGAATGACACCAGAAGCTTAGCCAATTGTTAAAGTCAATCATTTTGTCCTTGTACTGTGGTATAATTCTGGGTGATGGCAGGATGCTACTCAGGTCTTGGGTCATACCTGCCTGGGCTACAAGATCGGACAGCTCCTCCATGTCTCTTTTCATGTAGTCCAAGGAGATATGTCTCAGGTCATTCACATGTCTTTTGATATAAAACAGCTGTTAGAACACATATATGTCTTTGCACTGAAGAAAGTTGTACCTGAAAGCTGTATGCTCTGCACATTTGTATGTCAAGTCTTGTATATGTAATTTTATTAAAGTTTTTACAAGCTATGAGCATTTCTTGGTTTGAACTTGGGCTGTGGTTCATGAAATGAAAATTCATACCTGGGGTAGTGCCTATGTCCTTTATAGACAGGGGCAAGCTGTAAAATAATCAAGGTATATGCACAAACCTGTGCCATCTTCTTGCCCCAGGGGCCACATATTGGGTAAAATTGAGTTATACTGGCTAGGCTTGTAAGGGCTCTTACTCATTAGCACAGCACTGTCCTATGAACCTATGAACCTGTGAGAATAAAAGGGCTTCAGTGCACTCCATTCCTAATTACCTGGGTCTTAAGCAGAGTATACAATCATTTACACATCACTGTATCTCCTCCCCAGTACAACATTTTTCTAAGGCTGCTCAGAGATAATCCCATGAGAGGGAGTCAAATGCATTATGAAGCTGATGAAAACCATAGCAGAGGAAGAAGATGCAATGTTTACTAAGCTGTTCTAAGTAAAGGTATATAGATCGCAGCTTCCCTATCTCTCCTTTAACCAAACCTTTTTTTTAAACCACCTTCTCCAGCCTGCTAAGATTCTAGAAAAACATTTAATTGGTGAATGTAGTGAAAAAAATGTCTTTAATAGTAGTGGTTCATTACCATCCTTAAGGAAAGAGATGATTTAAGCATCTAAGACAGAGTTTGGGCATTCTGCTATTATTTATCACATCCTAAAACATTGATTCAAATTCTGGCCCCACATCCTGTTTAAAAACCTTATTAAAGTCGCTGGGAATTACATCAGGGCCTAGGACATTGCTACTTGCAAGAGATTTTATTGCTTACAAAACTTTCCCTAGCAAACTGGAAATATGAGAAGTCTTTGATGATGATTTGTCTGATGGACAACACCTCTAAGGAGGCAGTGTTGCAAGATGCTTTAAGCAATCACTGAATTTTTATCACTTTTTCCACTGTTGTGTGACTGTAGAGTTCATATATATAAGTTTGAGCAGTGGGTGTCATGGAGGATCTGCCCCCTCCACAAAAAAGCTTACTCTGTTTGCTAAAAGAGCTATGTTTTCAAATCATTGTCCATCAGAGAAATGTTGCTGAATTTATAATCACAAATGCTTCAGATTTGAACAATTGAAGGCATTCAGCTTCATCAAAAAGGCTTCCATTTGTGTATTGCAAGAGCAGTCAGGAGTAACTTACAGGATCTTATAAAATACTCTCATAGTCTGGTCAATACCTAGTGGGGCACATACCCATTTTCTATTGTGTTCTAATAATGTGGAAATAGTTGTGTAAAATACTTTCATAGTTTGGTAATACCCATTGGGGTACATACCCAATTTCTATTGTGTTCTAATAATGTGGAAATAGTTGTGTAAAATACCCTCATAGTTTGGTAATACCCATTGGGGTACATACCCAATTTCTATTGTGTTCTAATAATGTGGAAATAGTTGTGTAAAATACTCTCATAGTTTGGTAATACCCATGGGGGTACATACCCATTTTCTATTATGTTCTAATAATGTGGAAATAGTTGTGTAAAATACTCTCATAGTTTGGTAATACCCATTGGGGTACATACCCATTTTCTATTATGTTCTAATAATGTGGAAATAGTTGTGTAAAATACTCTCATAGTCTGGTTAATACCCATTGGGGCACATACCCATTTTCTATTATGTTCTAATAATGTGGAAATAGTTGTGTAAAATACTCTCATAGTCTGGTTAATACCCATTGGGGCACATACCCATTTTCTATTATGTTCTAATAATGTGGAAATAGTTGTGTAAAATACTTTCATAGTTTGGTTAATACCCATTGGGGTACATACCCATTTTATATTATGTTCTAATAATGTGGAAATAGTTGTTGTAAAATACTTTCATAGTTTGGTAATACCCACTGGGGCACATACCCATTTTCTATTATGTTCTAATAAGGTGGAAATAGTTGTGTAAAATAGTCTCATAGTTTGGTAATACCCATTGGGGCACATACCCATTTTCTATTATGTTCTAATAATGTGGAAATAGTTGTGTAAAATACTCTCATAGTTTGGTAATACCCATTGGGGTACATACCCATTTTCTATTATGTTCTAATAATGTGGAAATAGTTGTGTAAAATACTCTCATAGTTTGGTAATACCCATTGGGGCACATACCCATTTTCTATTATGTTCTAATAATGTGGAAATAGTTGTGTAAAATACTTTCATAGTTTGTTAAATACCCATTGGGGCACATACCCATTTTCTATTATGTTCTAATAATGTGGAAATAGTTGTGTAAAATACTCTCATAGTTTGGTAATACCCATTGGGGCACATACCCATTTTCTATTATGTTCTAATAATGTGGAAATAGTTGTGTAAAATACTTTCATAGTTTGGTTAATACCCATTGGGGTACATACCCATTTTCTATTATGTTCTAATAATGTGGAAATAGTTGTGTAAAATACTTTCATAGTTTGGTAATACCCATTGGGGCACATACCCATTTTCTATTGTGTTCTAATAATGTGGAAATAGTTGTGTAAAATACTCTCATAGTTTAGTAATACCCATTGGGGCACATACCCATTTTCTATTGTGTTCTAATAATGTGGAAATATTTGTGTAAAATACTTTCATAGTTTGGTAATACCCATTGGGGCACATACCCATTTTCTATTATGTTCTAATAATGTGGAAATAGTTGTGTAAAATACTCTCATAGTCTGGTTAATACCCATTGGGGTACATACCCATTTTATATTATGTTCTAATAATGTAGAAACAGTTGGCTTGCAATGACTCATGTAACTCTGCAGACAAGCAGCTTGGAGCCTTTTAGCTGTTTGGCCAAACAATATTCCTGCAGCCTCACTGACCAGCTTTTTATTTGCTCATATTTCAAGGTTGTCCATTTTTTTTAGTTTAGACATCTCCTTAGGTAATGTTCTGCTATATTGACTTTCTTGTATTCCTTTTCTAAGTTGCTAGGTTTAGCTTCCAATTAACTAATTTTGGAAACTGAGCTCATGGTTTTGTTTTCTGCTTTTCTATAAACTGTTTTTAATAGTTCAGTTAAATACCTCCCACGTTGCCACCAGAGAGTAGTTAACATCTTACTTATCATTCCAAAAGCTCACAATCATGGCCCTGAAAAAGTCCATGTCATTTAGTCTGCTTAGTAATTATGGACTTCTAACAATTTGATCACTTGTATTTCTATGTAATTTACCATTCCATTCCTTAAAATTGCAAGGTCACTACCCATTCTGTCACTGCAGCTCTCAGTTCTAGTCCTACTATGACTAAAAGCAACAGAGCAGCAGTAATATTAAGGGACCCCATGTGGCTTGCTCACACACAGCATACAGCTAGTCCACAACTATGGACCATGACATTCAGGTCAGTATTTCCTTTCTTGTAAAACAACAAAGTATAATTGATGTATGCAGTGATGTCTGTGGTCTATGCTGTGCATTGCATGGCCTTCTGTCACTGTTCATCAGACATTCTCTCATCTTTAAATAATGCATTTATTTCAGAGCAGGTGCTCATATTATTGTTTAAAAAGTCATGCCTGGGTGCTCACTGACATCAGTGATGTCATAAGGCAACATATAAGGAATGATCACCTTTTTAACTGTTTTGCACAAGAAATCATGCTTAGTTGGCATACTTAAGAATGCATGCACTGAATCTTCTAAAGTGGTATATTTAATAAAAGTGTTATTTTGGTATTTGGCATGAGTTCATACATGTGCATATATATATATATATATATATATATATATATATATATATATATATATATACACACACACACACACACACACACACACACACACACACACACACACACACACACACACACACACACACACACACATATAAAATTATGAAGTGTTTCCTCTGTTTTACCTAACCCCCATAACAGGTCCAAGAAAACTACCTCTTATTAAGTGATAACCTGTCAAAATTGTAAGCCCCTCCAAACTCAGATAACACAGCAGCTATGCAGAACTGTTCACAGAAACTTTGTAGCACCATGTCAATAATTACACAGAGGCTGCTATGCCTAGCAGCAGTATGTCCATAGAATCTTTGTATCACCATGTCAATAGTTATATAGAGGTTGCTATGCCTAGCAGTAGTATGTCCATAGAAACGTTGTGCTGCCATGTCAATAGTTACATAGAGGCAAGGCTGCTATGCCTGGCAGTAGTATGCCCAAATCAAACTCAACAAACAAGCCACCCAGGTGGAATAAAAAAACTACACAGATTGTATAATAAAAGAACATCATAGCTAAATTTAGGAAGTGCAACTTCAGAAAGGTAAAAACTCTTTCATCAAGCTGAATCGACAACAGAGGACAAATTAAGACCAACAAAGCCAATTTTAAGGTTAAGATAGCTTCCCAGGCCAAGGAAAACTATAAGTCCTTCTTTAGTTATGTCCAAAACTTAAAAAGCAACATGCAATAGTGTGTCAAACTGATTGTAAGTGGAGTTATGTTCACAGTGCCAGAAGATATAGGAAATCTATTGGCTGACAAATTTGGTTTCAACTTCACGTCCCCACTCCCCTTCCAACTGCCCCCTAGGAAATACCATCAAACATAAACTCACCACCTATCAATAGGAAACAGGTCCTAAATGCAACCTCTGGGAACAAAAAGGAAATAAAACACCCTTGATGGGCCCCAGTAATATCCTGGGATGCATCTCAAACACTCTGAAACATGACCTATCAGGACCGTTGAGTCACTTGTCAGCCACATTCTCTCAATTGGCTTTGTTCCATAGGATCTGAGGACTGCAATGGTTATCCCTCTGCACAAGGTTGGACTATCATTGGATCCTTGAAACTGCAGACCCATTAGTCTGATTAGTCTCATCTAAAAGGCAATGGGAAGAGTTCTCATGAAAGTAACAGTAATGACATTACAAACCTTCAGACACTGGACCCAACCCAATGTGGTTTTAGCAAGAACAGATCATGTCTACTAAACCTGCTAGACTTCTTTGTGAAGATCAGCAAGGCACTGGATGAGGGAAAACGATGCATACTGTCTACCTTGGCCTTGCTAAGGCATTTGATACAATACTCCACTCAGGCATTGTTAATATCTCACTGATGTAGGTAAAAACCCCTATACAATGTACTGGAGAACCATCTGGTTCACAGATATGACCCAAGAAGTTAAGATTGGGGAGACCACTTCTGCTAAGAAGCCTGTCACCGACAGAGTCCCTCAGGGCTCCATGCTGGTCCACTTGCTTTGGCATCTACTTCTTGGAGGTCAAGATCAATGTCAAGGCCCACTAGCTGATCAAGTTTACAGATGATTGCAAACTAGGATCAGTCATTGAATCCCCACAAGCCACAGACATCTTGCAGGAAACGTCTAACATAGACAGATGGTTGGTGCCAAAGACACAGCTTAAAACTCAATGCTAAGAAATGCATAACAGTGCATTTTGGGTTGTTGGTCACCCCGGTTAACAACCTTGTTGATTAAACACCCCTATGAAAAGACCCAGTAGTCAGGGACTTGCAGATTCATGTAGATAGTAAACCTGGCTTTTATCCAACAGAGTCTAAGGTAGTAAGAAACTTATTCTATTTTCAATATGTAAGTAAGGGCATGGCATCCAGTTCTAGGGAGGTCATTGTGCCTTATTATTCAGCATCATTAGCCCCATCATTGAATATATTACCACCTTCAGTATGTATCTGACCAGCCACATGCTACATCTGGAATATCCTCAAAGGTTCATCACAAAAAGAATACAGGGCATAAACAAAATGCCCTATGCAGATAATCTCAAAGCCCTACTACTGTACTCTTGTTTCCTGCAGACAGCTAAGAGTTGATGTATGCCTGGCACACAAGGCATCCCTAGAACCTGTTCTGATGAACCTTTTGCATATCTGCAAAATGAACAGTATCAGAACTACTAGATCCAAGAACTTAAATTGTGCTTACAATATAAATAGGACATGTTGAAGCAAATGGTATGTGTCTTAGATAATTCTCTGGAACTGACATCCCATCCTTGTTAAGGAAAACCCTTCCTTAACACTATTCAAGACTAACCTGGACCAATGGATGGGAAACCAGAAATTCACCCCTGATCTGGCATCTATGTCTCTGATGGACAGATGCAGTAGCTAAATCACACCCTGCCTAACATACACCTCATATAACACACAATATAACCTCTAAAGCCCAATAATTCATGGCAGACATTTAGGTTAGGCTCATAAAGACCCCAGTGGTCATAGTCTAGTATACATCTATGAACCTTTGGACCTATGAAATGACTTGCTGTTCTCTGTTAAGGTATTGCACATCATAATACTTCATTATGTCAGGCACAATAATGTGTGTTCACAGAGTCATAAATTAGCAGTTGTGCAGTACGGAGGATGAAGGGGTAACATTTGTTTTAAGGAATGTGTCTCTAAATTGTGTATTTTAATACTTTTATGTTCACAGTAATAATCAGCTGTAACATTGTTAATGGCTAGACTATTATTTGTATAAATCACTGCAGTCTGAATGTTATGAAGTGAAGCTTTCACGTCTGAATGTTATGAAGTGAAGCTTTCTTTCCAAATAACTGAAACAATACCACTACTGAAGTGAAATGCATGCAGATGAAAAGTGTCCTAATACTGGATTATATTCCACACTTACACAGAGTGCCTCTTTCATTTTTTTATTTAATAACACATCACCTTTCAAAATACAAAATTATATCTGTGTATGAAAGTCACATTTTAAGTACTAGAAATGTCTACCTTGAATTGCAGTAGGTCAATGTCAAATGTGTCATACTCACCATCTCCTAAAGATGGATTAGATAAAGGTGTATGGGATTTTAAGGAGGGGCTATCTTGTGTGATGTATGACAACTTGCTGCAATGTCATGACCTAACTGATGCTGGTGATCCTAAAGACACTGAACTCACTGTGCTGTGGATAGAGAACCTAGAATGTGGCATGTCCTGATGACCCTGGACATTAACCTGTTCAGTTAACCTTCCAAAACTGACTCCTATTTGAGTAAGTCCTCACAAGCATACAAATGGGGGTGGGCATGAATGCTTTGTGTGCCATCATAATATGGTTCAATGTGATCATGGCATTATCCCTACTCTGACATGGATGCTTTGTGTGCCACTGCAATATGGGTCAGTGTGGTCATGGCATTATCCCTACTCTGGCATGGATGCTTTGTGTGCTACCACAATATGGGTCATTGTGATCATGGCATTATCCCTACTCTGGCATTGATGCCTTGTGTGCCACCACAATATGGTTCAGTGTGGTCATGGCATTATCCCTACTCTGGCACAGATGCCTTGTGTGCCACCACAATATAGTTCTGTGTGATCAGGACATTATCACTACTCTGGAATGGATGCGTTGTATGCCACAACAGTATGGTTCAATGTGATCAAGGCATTATCCCTACTTTGGGATGGATGCTTTATGTGCCACCACAATATGGTTCAATATAATCATGGCATTATCCCTACTCTGTCATGGATGCATTGTGTGCCACCACAATAGGGTTCAATGTGATAAGGGCAATATCCCTACTATGACACAGATGCTTTGTGTGTTACCACAATAGGGTTCAATGTGATCAGGGCATTAGCCCTACTCTGGCATGGATGCTTTGTTTTCCAACACAATAGGGTTCAATATGATCAGGGCATTATCCCTACTCTGGCACAAATGCTTAGTGTGCCACCATAATATGGTTCAGTGTGATCAAGGCAATATCCCACTCTGGCAAGGATGCTTTGTGTGCAACCAAATATGGTTCAGTGTGATCAGGGCATTATCCCTACTCTGGCACTGATACTTTGCCACCACAATATGGTTCAGTGTGATCATGGCATTATTCCTACTCTGGCATGGATGCTTTGTGTGCCACTACAATATGGTTCAGTGTGATCAGGCATTATCCCTACTCTGGAATGGATGTTATGTGTGCCAACACAATATGGTTCAGTGTGATCAGGCATTATCCCTACTCTGGCATGGATACTTTGTGTTCCTCCACAATATGCTTCAGTGTGATCAGGGCATTATCGCTAATCTGGCATGGATATTTTGTGTGCCACCACAATATGGTTCAGTGTGATAATGGCATTATCCCTACTCTGGCACGGATGCTTTGTGTACCACTACAATATGGTTCAGTGTGAGCAGGGCATTATCCCTACTCTGGCATGGATGCTTTGTGTACCACCACAATATGGTTCAGTGTGATCAGGTCATGATAACTACTCTGGCACGGATGCTTTGTGTGCCACCACAATATGGTGCAGTGTGATCAAGGCATTATCCCTCCTCTGGCGCATATGCTTTGTGTGCCACCATAACATGGTTCAATGTTATCAGGGCATTATGCCTACTCTGGAATAGATGCCTTGTGTACCACCACAATATCTCAATGTGATCATGCCATTATCCCTACTCTGGCATGGATACATTGTCTACTCTGGCATGGATACATTGTCTGCCTCCACAATATGGCTCAGTGTGATCATGGCACTATCCCTACTCTGGCACGGATGTTTTGTGTGCCACCACAATATGGCTCAATGTGATGAGGGCATTATCCCTACTCTGGCACAGATGCTTTGTGTGCCACCACAATATGGTTCAGTGTGAGCATGGCATTATCTTTACTCTGGCACGGATGCTTTGTATGCCACCACAATATGGTTCAATGTGAACAGGGTTTTATCCCTACTCTGGTGCGGATGCTTTGTGTGCCACCACAATATGGTTCAGTGTGATCAGGACATTATCCCTACTCTGGCACAGATGCTTTGTGTATGGTTCAGTGTTGTTGTTGTTGTGTCTTTTGGCTTTTCCTGGTTATGTGATCAGGGCATTATCCCTACTTTGGCATGGATGCTTTGAGTTCCACCACAGTATGGTTCAGTGTGATCAGGGCATTACCCCTACTCTGGCACGGATGTTTTGTGTGCCATCATAATATGGCTCAATGTGATCAGGGCATTATCCCTACTCTGGCACGGATGTTTTGTGGTCTACCATAATATCGTTCAATGTGAACAGGGCATTATCCTTACTCTGACATGGATGATTTGTGTGCCACCATAATATGGTTCCATGTGATCAGGGCATTATCCCTACTCTGTCACGGATGCTTTGTGTGCCACCATAACATGGTTCAATGTGATCAGGGCATTATCCCTACTCTGGCATGGATGCTTTGTCTGCTGTCACAATATGGCTCAATGTTGTTGTTGTTGTTGTTGTGTCTTTCGGCTTTTCCCAGTTAAGAGTCGCCACAGTGGAACTCCGGTCCGCTAATGATGGGCAGAAGATTTTTACGTGCTGAGTTGCCAGCCCTGATGCACAACCTTCAATGAAGGTACGCCCCTTCATGCATGTCTCCACACAGAAGATGCTTTAGCTGAGAATCGAATGGACAACGTCTTGCAGTGAGGCAACAATGCTACTGCAGCACCACCACCGCAGTCTGTGATCAGGGCATTATCCCTAGTCTGGCATGGATGCTTTGTGTGTATGGCTCGATGTGATCAGGACATTATCCCTACTCTGGCATGGATGCTTTGTGTGCCACCATAATATGATTCAATGTGATCAGGGCATTATCCCTACTCTGGCACGGATGCTTTCTGTGCCACTATATTAGGGTTTAATATGATGACGGCATTATCCTTACTCTGGCACTGATGCTTTGTGTGCCACCCGAATATGGTTCAATGTGATCACGGCGGTATCCTTATTCTGGATTGGATGCTTTGTGTGCCATCATAATATGGTTCAATGTGATCAGGGCATTATACCCATTGTTACCAAGTCTTAACAGTGTCACTGCACATTTGCTGCTGGGAGCCAGTGCTTTATTTGTTTCCTGGATTAGTTGTGACATATGCCTGCTTCTGGCACCCCTTTGTAAAGGTTTCACTGGACACTGTTGCTTTGGAATTTCTGCCATCATTCAGAAGGTGTTCTTTTGGGTTAGGAGATACTGATGTAGAGGTGCATGTTTTTTCTTCCTGTACAACCTGTAGTGTAATGTCACCCTGTTGAATTTGAACTCTAGTATCACTTCTTGCAGAGTTACTAACATGTTGTGGGGTGTGTGGTCCTGCTATTAAACTCAGTGACTATGTACAACGTTCCTCAGGTTGTCTCATGAATATAACTATGTTATCATCATCACCAACAGCCATTCTGCTGCTGATATCCTTTAAATGTATTTGTACAGTTACTAACATGCTGTGGGGTGTGTGGTCCTGCTATTAAACTCAGTGACTATGTACCATGTTCCTCAGGTTGTCTCATGAATATAACTATGTTATCATCATCACCAACAGCCATTCTGCTGCTGATATCCTTTAAATGTATTTGTACAGTTACTAACATGCTGTGGGGTGTGTGGTCCTGCTATTAAACTCAGTGACTATGTACCATGTTCATCAGGTTGTCTCATGAATATAACTATGTTATCATCATCACCAACAGCCATGCTGCTGATAGCCTTTAAATGTGTTTGTATAGTTACTAACATGTTGTGGGATGTGTGGTTCTGCTATTAATCTCAGTGACTAAGTACCACATTCTGCAGGTTGTGTCATGAATATAACTATGTTATCATCATCACCAATGGCCATTCTGCTGCTGCTAATATCATTTAAATGTATTTGTACAGTTACTAGCAAGTCGTGGGGTGTGTGGTCTTGCTATTAAACTTGGTGAGTATGTACCACGTTCCTCAGGTAGTCTCATGAATATAACTATGTTATCATAATCACCAGCAGCCATTCTGATACTGATATCCTTTAAATGTATTTGTACAGTTACTAACATGCTGTGGGGTGTGTGGTCCTGCTATTAAACTCAGTGACTATGTACCATGTTCCTCAGGTTGTCTCATGAATATAACTATGTTATCATCATCACCAACAGCCATTCTGCTGCTGATATCCTTTAAATTTATTTGTTCAGTTACTAACATGTTGTGGGGTGTGTGGTCCTGCTATTAAACTCAGTGACTATGTACCACTGTCCTCAGGTTGTCATATGAATATAACTATGTTATCATCATCACAATCAGCCATTCTGCTCCTGATATCCTTTAAATGTATTTGTACAGTTACTAACATGCTGTGGGGTGTGTGGTCCTGCTATTAAACTCAGTGACTATGTACCATGTTCCTCGGGTTGTCTCATGACTATAACTATGTTATCATCAGCAGCAACAGCCATTCTTCTGCTAATATCCTTTAAATATATTTGAACAGTGGAACTGCTTGTTTTCGCTGCTGACCCTGTAGTTAATTAATTAAATACATTACTACTCAGATACTTGCATACATTATGGTATGCTTTGTAAGGACGTATGAAGGACACTTAGTATGCACATCCTATTCAATGTCATTATGTGCAGAGGTGGAGGGTTCGTCTGTTAATATCAGTTGTCATATGATAGATGTACTTGTTCTATTTCAGCATTCATTTCTTTATATAAATATGTTACTGTTGTTATACCAACCTCCTGAGCAGATGTTGATGCTGCAGAAGTGGGTAATAGCCATTGTCACACCACATGTAATTATGGCAATATCACAGTCTTAACAATGAACTGAGAAAAGGTACCCCTCATGTAATGTTAAAGGAATAAGTGTATGATACCCTCCCCCTGTATTGCTATGGGCAATTACATTCTGCCTTGCCTTTGCTCTGATATGTCCTGCCACATCTTTGGCCCATTTCTTGTACTGTGTTAATGTGTGGTTTCTTCCAGAAACAGCATTTATATTCGCAGACATTTGGTTATAGGTTTTTGCTCTCTCAATTTCTTCAGGTCCCATCTTTTCTCAAAGGGTGCTTGCCAAAATTGTCCTTTCTCTGTCTGGATCCCTACTGTTAACGCACCTAAAATCACTTTCCAAAGTCATACACTAAAAGTGTTGCTCCACTCATCAGCCAAATAACACAGCAATGAATTCATGCCTGCTTATTCACAAATAAATCAAAGATTTGAGTACAAAATCAGTTTTGGTGACACAGCACCTATATTCATATACACATGCAAAGTCTCAATCCAGCAAGTTAAAATCATATTGCAGTAATCTGTGAAGCTTCATTAACACATTCATACTAGTATTTCAAGCACTCTGCCTGCTGACCTGTACACTCTTACACTTCCCTGTATTCATACTGTCATTTTCATTCAGGAGTGACAGTCAGAAATTCCCCAGTAAAGCAGTATGTTTTTGATACAGTAATATATTCCTGAAAATGCAATACATTAGGCCACAATCACTTTGAAGTGTGTACTTCCGTCCTGTATAGCATAAGCATTAACTGCCATCAAAATGAATTTCCATTATAACTACTTCCATATACATTTCCAGTGCTTCCAGTCAGGAATTCCCTTTCAGGAATGGCACAATGCCATTATAACTTCTTCCATACACATTTCCAGTGCTGTTGTCAGAAATTCCCATTCAGGAATGGCACATTGCCATTATGACTACTTCCATATATATTTGCAGTGGTGCTGTCAGGAATTCCCATTCAGGAATGGCACATTGCATTATGACTACCTCCATATATATTTGCAGTGGTGCTTTCAGGAATTCCCATTCAGGAATGGCACATTGCCATTATGACTACTTCCATATATATTTCCAGTGCTGCTTTCAGGAATTCCCATTCAGGAATGGCACATTGCCATTATGACTACTTCCATATATATTTCCAGTGCTGCTTTCAGGAATTCCCATTCAGGAATGGCACATTGCATTATGACTACTTCCATATATATTTCCAGTGCTGCTTTCAGGAATTCCCATTCAGGAATGGCACATTGCATTATGACTACTTCCATATATATTTCCAGTGCTGCTTTCAGGAATTCCCATTCAGGAATGGCACATTGCATTATGACTACTTCCATATATGTTTCCAGTGCTGCTTTCAGGAATTCCCATTCAGAAATGGCACATTGCCATTATGACTACTTCCATATATATTTCCAGTGCTGCTGTCAGGAATTCCCATTCAGGAATGGCACATTGCCATTATGACTACTTCCATATATATTTCCAGTGCTGCTTTCAGGAATTCCCATTCAGGAATGGCACATTGCCATTATGACTACTTCCATACACATTTCCAGTGCTGTTGTCAGAAATTCCCATTCAGGAATGGCACATTGCCATTATGACTACTTCCATATATATTTGCAGTGCTGCTTTCAGGAATTCCCATTCAGGAATGGCACATTGCCATTATGACTACTTCCATATATATTTCCAGTGCTGTTTTTAGGAATTCCCACTCAGGAATGGCACATTGCCATTATGACTACTTCCGTATATATTTCCAGTGCTGCTTTCAGGAATTCCCATTCAGGAATGGCACATTGCCATTATGACTACTTCCATATATATTTCCAGTGCTGCTTTCAGGAATTCCCATTCAGGAATGGCACTCATTTCATCACTTTTTACAGGAATCAGCATCTGACTGTCAGATCAACAAAAGACGCAGATCTCCTAGTAAACTCTGTTACCTAATATCAATATGAGCTGCTTCCTAATAATTTCTAACATTTTTACTGTTTATTTATAACTTGATAAGTTCATATTTCCTAATCCATTTGCCACCTGTCTTGATGACTGCAAGTTAATATGGTGGTCTTAAAGTAAATTATGTAAATTCATGATCATTTACAGGCATTGCACATAAATTTGGCTTTGTTCTGCTTACCACTATGAATTGCAGTAACACGTGATCACTTAAGTGAAGAAATTCATGTAACCAGTCCTTAGGTACTTGTGAGCATACTACAGACCGCAGTGGACACGGCAGCAGTCCCCAGTAGATATCAGCTGTTCACATGAATGCAGAAATAGCCCAAGCAATTTTCTAAGGTCCCTATGATAAGCTATAGCTGAGTCAGTATAATCAAGAAGCATAATAAATGTCCATCCTGCATAGTCTGGCATGCCTCATCACCTCAGATCACTCAATAGTTAATACAAATTCATAACTTCATGGTTTGGCACCTATGTCTCTGATGGACACAGGTAACCTGTAAATGGTTCTTCTCCCAAGCCTATGCTTAGATCAAGTGTATCAGAACTTGTCAGAGATTTAGGATGCATGGCTAGGCTTAAAAAGGCCCTTGTGGTCGTTAGCCTAGTAAACACATATGAACCTATAATGATTCACACAGGAAGATTTATTTACATAGAAAAGAAAAAAAATATTAAAAAATATTTCTACTGGTTCAATACAGCAAAAGGGATGCTTGAAGAAATGATTAATGCATGACACTCATGTTTATTGTTCAAATAAAGATAACAATAGTAATGCACAGAAGCATAAACAGATCTATGCAACTTTAAACCAAATTTTATCCACTATGGAAATGAAATGTGAACATATTGATTTAAAAAATATCTATATGACAAAGCAGTTTGGTAAAAGCAATCCTGCAAATAATATAGTTCCATATCTAATGCCCCTAATTGTTATGTGATGTCACACTCCTGAGGGTGTGGTTCCAAGCCTGTAATCTACAGTCCTGTGCTTATATTTATAGTACCTGTGAAAGCATGAAGCCAAGCTCCAAGCTGGTCTGACAGAGGAAAAAATTATAATTTACCTTCTTAGAGATTTGTGCCTGGAGAAAATAAAGTCCTGTGTATGTGGGCTGGACTGGAAAAAATGCCATCTGGCAAGAGTTGGGTGAGTAACTGTCATCTCTCAAAGTGATCACCTGCTCTGGCCCCAACTGCAACCACAGGTACATTACAGAAGTGTAGGCCTGCCCAGCTGGCTGAGTGGGTAAACTACGTGATGGTGAGATGGCCAGATTTCTGTATAAAGTGTTTTGCATTTGTTTAATTTTATCAAAAATTGGTTTAAAACACATAGCACAGAAATAGTGTATAACTGCAGGTAAATGCAAAGAGAAATATATTTGTAAGAGTAAATATGTATCTATATCTAATCCAAAGGTATGACTAGGCATTAACATGTCTGTAAACAGAAATGTATCTGTATACAAATATGGCATGTTTATGTACTAACATGCTTTTGTGCATACATACAAATGTGTATGTATGAGTAAAAAATATATGTAAGCATTTACACACACACACACACACACACACACACATATATATATATATATATATATATATATATATATATATATATATATATATATATATGTATAAATGTGTGTATATATATATGTGTGTGCGTATGTATGTAAAAGACAGAAGTAAATCTCCATGAGTCTATAGACAGAAGTGAATCTGCATGAGTCTCTCTCTATATATATATATATATATATATATGTGTGTGTGTGTGTGTGTGTATGTATTTATGCACTAACAAAAAAGAACATATTTGAATTGCCACATAATTTTATATACTGTAATTATTAGATTATTACTCATACTTAGTTGTACTACAGTCAGAATTTTCTGAAACAAAAGATTTGATCGGTGTAGGCCACAAACTATTTATTAATATAACTGTATTTCTTCCAAAATACTGCATAATAGATGAATTCCGTCACTTCACTCTAGTCAGAGTGGCGGTGGGGGTGGAGTGGGTTAGGGGTTAAAGTTGCAAGCGAATGACCAGCACAGAAGATACTGAGAAAGGAACTGTTTAATTAATGGAAGAAGAAATGCTTAGCACAGATGGATTAAATCAAATTAAAGTATGGAAACCTATGCTTTGGTGTTTTTCTGCTTAATAAATGAAAGAATATAGCAATACTCAATGGAAATGTGTACACCTCTCAACTGTCCAGATTTTCACATAATGTTCAGATTTTTGCCTCATAATTTGGGTCTGTTCCTCATAAAATTTGTGTTTTTTTCTGGATTTTTATGACAAATCAATAAGAACTGAATTCACTAAATAATTGCAGGCATTTGAGTTTTAGATTTCATATCCTTCAGAAAATGTATGGTAACACAAGATCTTTTATTTTAGCAAGTTTTTAAGTTTATAATAGCAATATTTAAAATGTGTCCCTATTTTTAGGGCTTTGTCCCTAGTTATTTTTGTCTTTGTCCAGATTTTTTGCTCTAAGAGGTTGAGAACTATGGTACATAAATAAGCACATATATTAAGCAAGTACAAGAATAACTTCAGTGTTTTGCTGAATAGTAAAAATAATCATGTCAGAAACATTGTAAAACACACATCTGAGAAAAACAACCATCCTGTAGTGCTCTCTCTGCATCAGAAGAGATTTCCTACAAATGATCCTAGAACAGGAAGCTAAAGAGACTTACTGAGGGTGCTTGTGAGTATGCAAAAATATGCATTTAGGAAAGAAATTTTAAGGAACAAATGAAGCTTTTTTTCTGTTTGTATTTATTTTGTAACTATTGGTGCAGAAGTAAATCATACACAAAGATAGCAGAAGACATAGTGGGCTTTTCGTACAATGTGGCAGCACAATCCATATTAGCCCAAAATGTCAAATGTATTACCATTTCTTATGTTACATCAGCATATGACATCAGTACGAGTGCACTGCAAATGCAAAAATTACCACCACTCGATAGCAAGATGCTGATTGTTCCCATGTTTCCATAACTATTTCACAAAATTTTCATAAAAAATTAGCTGTTAATAATGATTGCACTGATATTTAACATTATGAATGTATTGTCTCCATTTACTGCCCCTCTCTACACTGTCTTTCTCTTTTTTCTTATTGTTTATTATGCATTCCTTTACCTTTATTTTCTTTCTCTCCCATTTGTGTTTATTTTTTTTCACAGGTCAGAGCAGCCCAACCATATTCCTTCCAGTTCAAGGAATATCCACCCTCTGCCTGTCCATGGAGGTTCTCCCAAAGTTGGGGCAGTAGCACTGATCATGTAGGCACCCTGCATGTGGCAGCCTGGCAAACCTCATGGTTGAGGATGTGATGGAGCAGGTAGTGTAGAGCCATCTTCAGTCTCCCAAGTATGCACTTCAGCTGGTTGAAGACTCACTGCCTCAATCAGTGCCAACCAGCACTCAGCTACTGGCCCCCACACCCTCAAGACCAGCACTTCACTACAACACTATCAGGCAGTGGAAACATTTGAGGTCTTGCAGATTAGGGATTCCTCTTGAGCTCAACTCCTCTTCATTCCCCTCCTTTCTTAATACTCTTTCCTGCACCCACTAACTTCCTCCCCAAACTACACTCTTACATAAAAAAAAATTGAAAAATGGGTGCTCTATCCCACTGCCAAAGATATCGTATCCTCCTCTCCCTCCTCCTCCAGCACAACTTCCTCGATGTTTTCCTTCTGTGTGTACATCTTTGCTATGTCTCCCCTTTTTCAGTCTTTCTAGTCTTCTTCTTTTCACTCAGAGTGCATAAATACATTAAGGGTTTTATATTATATTAAAACACAGAGAACCTTGTAACACAGCTGACAGATGTACATTAAAATAAAGATCAACAGGTCTTACCCCACCTATACTTGTATGGACATATGCACACACATTCACACACACACGCAAACACACACACATACACATGCACACACAAACACAGAGACACTCCCCAAACCATAAATCAATATGCAGACTAGTAGAAAGTAAGTGGGAGATGAACAGTTTGGATGCAGACCAAAACGCTGCACAACCGATCTGATGTTTACAGTGAGAAGAAGCTAGAGATGAGGAAAGAGTCCATCTAAACTTGGAGAAAGCATATGACATGGTCCGAAGAAAGCTGATCTGGGCAGTACTGCGGTGGTTTGAAGTCCCAGAAATATTGGTAGAATTAGTGCAGGCTATGTACAAGGACCAAATGACTCAAGTATGAACAGTGTTTAGCCTCACAGAGGAGTTCCCAGTGGGAGTGGGTGTGCACCAGGGTTCAGCTCTGAGCCCACTGCTGTTCATACTGGTGATGGACTACATCAGCAAACAGGTCAGAGGGGACAGATTAACAAAGTTGCTGTATGCATATGAAGTGGCATTACAGGCAGACTGACAAGAAATTCAGCAAAGGATAGGGGAATGGAATGCAAAAGTGAAGGCACATGGGATAAAACTACGTACAGATAAGACAGTCTTAATGGCAGCAAATTGCGGAAATCAGAAGCTGGGAATTTGGATAGATGGGAAGATAGTGGAACAGATTAATATCTTCAAGTATATGGGAGGGTGGTTGAGAAGAAGGGAAGTCTGAATGAAGAGGCCAAAGCTAAAATCAGAGGAGAAGCATCCAACTGGTATATAGTCTCAGGTGTAGTGAATGACAGTAGAATGGCAAAGAATCTGAAAAGTAAGGTGTATAAGACAATGGTGCTACCAGTAGTACTGTATGGTACAGAAACCTGGACAGATGAGGAGGAAGCTAGACTCTCAGGTGTAGTGAATGACAGTAGAATGGCAAAGAATCTGAAAAGTAAGGTGTATAAGACAATGGTGCTACCAGTAGTACTGTATGGTACAGAAACCTGGACAGATGAGGAGGAAGCTAGAGTCTCAGGTGTAGTGAATGACAGTAGAATGGCAAAGAATCTGAAAAGTAAGGTGTATAAGACAATGGTGCTACCAGTAGTACTGTATGGTACAGAAACCTGGACAGATGAGGAGGAAGCTAGAGATGATAGAAATTAAGCTCCTGAGAAGAGTGGTAGGATGCACATTGTGGGACAGATGAAAAATGAGGATATAAGAGCAGATGCCAAAGTAGTTCCAATTGCAGGAAAGATCAAAGAGATCAGATTACATTAGCTTGGACAGATGCAGAAAAGGAGAAGGCAATCTGGTGCAGAAGATTTGGGAAAGACAGGAAGAAGGTAAGAGGAAACAAAGGCATCCAGCAAAGAGGTGACTGTACTGTGAGAGATCTGTGACAATCAGGCATAAGTGTTGAAAAAGCCAGGAGTGTGGCATTGAATCAAGAGAGGTCACGACAGTTAACACAATACCATGACCCCATGTAGAAGTTGATGGTGATGATGTCTAGCATATCCTCCTGAGTAGTAGACTATAGATCCCAAGCCAAGTGGCTGCACTGCTCTTCCATCTTGCATCCTGGATACATAGGATGTCCAGCCTCCTCCTCCTTATCATCATGTTATCCACTTCCAAGTTATGTCCTGTCAATGAACCTACATTGAGTGTAGCAGATTGATTGTTTTACATCTAGCTTTCACTCAACTGGGCTGGGCACCAGACAGCCTGTAGCTTTATACACTAACCAATAAAGGCACATATGCCTCCTCCCACCATTAGCATGGGTTTGTGGCATAAGTTGCAGTAGGCCAGGTCTTCAATCAATGGGCAAATATCCATGCCCATTTGGTGACACTAGTCATTATGACCAAATCAACTGGATCCATATTTTATGCCATCAAGTGACTAGCGCTGCCATAGTGCAAATGTATGATCCATGTTTTCCTTTCATAAACATACTGCCCACCACAGTAGATGACCAAAGCAGTTGATTTATACTACTCTTCCCCCTATAGAGCACCATGTCTGTGTTGCTGCCCATAACTCCATTCTTTCTTGTTTCTGAGTTTGAGATGGAAACACTCAACATGTTTTTCAGAGGTGGAAACCCCAAAGAGACACATGGAGAACAAGCAAACTCCAAACAGGCATTGGTATGAATGCAGGCTTTAACCTAGTACCTTGCATATGGGAAGCAAAGACCTTAACTATTATGCCAGCTGGTATATAAGTCAGGATAGATGCTACTTAGAAAGCACAGACAATATCCCTAATCCACCCTGGGAAGAGGAGCCATGATCCCATTACCCCCCAAAAGGTGGTATTGGAATGAGCCATTGACCCAACTCCCATTCCAGCAGGTGAAAGATCCTGAGGTGATCCCAGCTGCTCACCCAGATCCACCTCTACTCTACCTACAAATGGGAAACACAATGGGAAGACTGTTATTAGAGTTACATATGATACAGACAGCATAACAGATCTTTGCAGGACTGTATTCAAACACATTCACCTAATGTCTGAATGCACTCTTTCCCTCACTAGACATTAGACGGTGCTGCTCTGTAGTGTTTAGGAAAATTTAGATTTGATAAGTAAGATGGGCAACACAAGGACACTAACACAGTCTGCAATGAAAAAATATACTAGCAGTGCATCCCCATCACTTTTCATGAATCCCTTACTCCTACTGATTGAGTAGGTGAGGGTAGCACTGCCTCAAATCATTGTATCAATGTTTGCACTGCTCCCCTGTATGGGTGATGTCTATGATATTAGTCAGCACCCATGTCAGGTCAAACCAAGCTTCAACCTCTGAAAAGAGGCCATCTCTCTGGTCCTTAAAAATCACTGTGCAGAAAGAACAGGTAAATCCTGCTCTGTCTTGCATCATAGTGAAGCCTTGTGTCTGCTGTTCACTCGGTTGGTCAACTTATGGAGTAATATGGTGAACATGACCTCATGGTCACACATTTCTGAATCACATATTTTGCAACATAGCACTTCTCTGTGAAGCTATGCTCTCACTCAGGCTAGGCACATGAGCAAGGATGTCACATGCCTTGACCTGATGCATCCAAGGATGTCACATGCCTTGACCTGATGCATCCAAGGATGTCACATGCCTTGACCTGATGCATCCAAGGATGTCACATGCCTTGACCTGATGCATCCATGCACGGCACATGCTGAAAGGGAAGGATAACAGAACAAGAGAAGTAAACAAGTCAGAGACAATCTAACACTATCAGTTCATCTGTATGCTCATGGTGCTAATGCAGAGGGGTAGCTAGGGTGGGGAATGAGGGGCAAAGTGCTAGGGGGTGTGATTAGTAGATCCAGATCAGTCTTCAGTGCATATTGTCATTTAGAAATGAATGTCTGTATTGCATTTGCAGACAGGGCTGAAGTGCTGCTTTTTTTTTTCATTTTGCTCCTAAACTTATAGCTGATGGAGGGTGTCAGATTGAGGTATGACAACAGATGCAAAAGTAGCTATGCCTTTGTGCTAATGGATGTGTTTTATTGTTATTCTAACCTCTTTCATAATATTATATAGAATCTATTCTATGATAATACTTTGACCGGGGGAATTATGTAGAAAGTGATCTTGGAGTTGAGCATGATAGAGAAGAAGTAAGGTAGTGTACCTGTTGAACTCTTACAATGCTAATAGTGCCTATCAGGGAATATAGAGCTTTTCTTGGTTGAATAACATTTTACCTCATTTGTATTAATACCAGTATGGGCACCTAGTGGAAGATGTTATTTGTGAAATTTATAATTTAATGAACAAGGGCAGCCTGCAGACACTCTCATGCATCTCAGGAACCTCCTGGCAGAGGTGATACAGATTAACAGATCAGGGAACAGATTTGTTAGGGGAATGGTGCAAAGTGTGAATGTCCAGGGTGGGTTTAAAAAGTCGGTTATATGAAAGAGAATGAAGGTGATGTATATGATCCCCCTGCAAATAAAAAGGCTTGGAGCATTGTGGAGTAGAGGACCACCTCAGAAACAGGACCATCAACATTGCAGTTAATGAAAGAGGTGGAGTCTTGCTGTTGGACTACAGCCTGAGGGACCAGACCTCATGCTCAGGGGTATCTTGGATGGCAAGCAGGTTGGGCACCTATTACATTCATGTTCATTGGAGGAAGAACCACATTATTAGTGACCCAAATAGTACCCTAAGACACATAGTTGTGTGTGAAGTAGATGGAATATGGCTGTTGACAACTTGCATATCTGTACCAATGGGCACCACCACTCTATATAAGCAATGCCTTTCCCAACAAGGTGTGTTTTCCTACATATTGTTTTGTGGCTTTGTTCATGTGTTCTACTAAACGCATAACAGTGAGATACTAGAACCATATTTATATGAGCTTATTATGGTTTACTGTTTATCATAGGTTCATAGGTTCATAGGTGTGTACTAGGCTAATGGCCTTGGAGCCTTTACAAGCCTAGACCATAGAAGACCCTGGCATTTTGCCGCCTGACATTAGCTCCCCAGTGCCTCTATCAAGTAGACCCACTGGAGTGATCCCCAGGGTGAACTTTCTATTACCCATCCACTCATCAGGATTTCTCTTGAAGAGGGACAGTGAGCTGCTCTGCATAACATGTATGGGAAGTCTATTCCAGAGCATGGGCAGTCTCTGTGTGAGGTACCTGTCCTTCCAGCATGTGCTCATGCCTTCACAGGTTCCACTGGTGGAGATTCCAGTACAACAAGTCAACAGAGATTGGACATCAGGACAGCTGCTATGGCTGATGATCATGATGATGCAAAACCGTAGGCTGCATAGTCTGATGAAACAATGTCACTGTCTCAGTCAGTCTGTGAGGGACAGGGATACATACAGCGACTGCTATGGAAGCCTTTGTAGATGTTGCAGCTAAGCACATGGTTTCACCAGCGCATGAAGTATTCCAGTGGCTACTACCCCTACACAATCCCTTGCCTCAGATATATGAATCACCTCCACTGTAGACATGCCCTCCACAGGGGAGTGGCACAGAGTCACTGATGCAATCACACCTCCCCTATTGCTTTAATATGTGTGCAGTGCTCAGAATCAGCCAGTAGACATGCTGGTCAGTGATCCTTAGCACAGATGGCTACTACTAATTCCATAATTGAGCTGGTAAGTGTGCTGTGTGGTAAGAGAAAGGACATACACTAGCCACATTCTGACTTAGAGTGTAAAAGCAATGAGAAGACTGTTCTATAGTCAGTGCAGGCAATGGCTACCTCCACTGGTGCATCCAGGGGGCAAATGCCGTCCATTCTGCCTCCACTGTCAGTATGGTCTGTGGATGGGCAGGTCCATACATGGTGGACATGCATAGGCTGTAACACATTAAAAGACCTTTGATCAGTGCACATCGATTGTCTGTATTGTATCCTGGCATAAGGCTTGGGACTACTGGCAATAAGAAGTGATGATTGCTGGGCTCTATTCATTGGACTTGCCTCAAGGTAATGAGGTAAAGTCCGATAAATCTACACCATCACTGCCAGAGGCAAAACAAAGTACCAATGTCAGCAGAGTCAATGTAGACAAAAGTCATGTAGCAGTATCACAACCCTAATACTGAATAATGCAATTTCTTTCACCCAACAACCACCCAGAGAATGAGGCTGCTAACCTCATTTCATATGATGGTATCCCACTTCACAGTGTCACTGGCTGCTGTCATTGTGTCCCCTAGTCGCCTACTTAAATGTTGACTGTCACCACTGGACATTCAGTGCCAGGCAATTATACCTCTGTCCATAAGGGACATGGGTGCCAGGTCTGGTATAAATTTTGTATTCCCCATCCACTTGCTGAATCTATTTTCGGCTACCAAATTTAAAAAAAAACAAATTGTGAAACATCAAAATGAAAAGAGGGAATGGGACAATTAGAGAACCAAAGCAACATTGAAAAAAAAACTATACTGAATGGCCAACAACTAGGAAGTAACACAATATAAAAGGTATCTGAAGGGGAACCTTTCAAATGTTGCCTTTTCCCTGCTGTAATGTGATGCTGGAGTTGTATATATAGTTGGGGAGTGTGGGGGCACATTCCCACATTGGAGGGGTATAGGGGCACAGCCCCTCACATTGGTTGGTTGTATGTGCAATGTTGGCTAACTATAGCCATTCTATGTATATTTTTTTCATGATTTGTGTAGTTTGCCAATTGTCTCATTCACTGTTTACCTTTTGGTATTTTACGGTTCACTTTTTTAAAATTTGGTAGCCAAACATAGACCCACCCCCACTTGTCTAAGTTGTGCTTAAACTGGGTAATAGATGAATTCTGCTTCACATAGATGTAAAGTCATTCCATAGGAGGGGCAGTCTCTGGGACAGTATACCTTCATTTATTTGAAAGGAGGTTGTATGATGCTTCAGCCTCCAAATGTCTGGAATGTCTAGTGACAGTGTTGTGAATTACAATGAGCGAATGAACATTGGCATTCACTCATTGGAATTCGGCATTTCAGGTGCATATCACACTATAGCGGGGATTGGGAATGAACCCTTCCCTCACTGTAGTGCGATCTTGGAGTTTGTATATTAAAGCAGGGGGTGTAGGGGGTGCAGGGGAGCTTGCCCCCCTGCATAATGATGTTCGTAGATGTTTGGAGTTCGAAAACAGTCAAATCTGATTTTCCATATCACCATTTTTGACAGTTTTTTTTTAATATGTTGTGTGTTGGCATTTAAAGTTGCACGATAGTGCGATCGTATAAATGCTTTTCATACAAATGAAGGTATACCCTCTTTGACACATATTTGTCTCTCCAGCATGTTCTGTTTATGTCACTGACATAATTCAGGTCTCTAGATCTTGTATTTCTAATACATTTTGACTTATGAGTATGTAGGAGATTCATAAGTGTGGGGTTTGCAGATGCCTTGTAAGCCAGGAATATATCACCCCTCAGCAATGTAAAGTATACTAAGTAGAAGAAAAGCACTCTGAGCTGCTATGGCAGGTTTGTTATGCCTTGTATTCTTTTTGTAAGGAACCTTTGAGGTCACTCTAGTTGCTGCATATGCCTGGTCAGGTACATACCAAGGGGAGCATTGTACTCTATGGTCTGATAAGGGCAAAGTGCATTGGGATAATGACCTCTTTGGGCCTAGATGCCATGGTCTTATTTATAAGTTGGGCAACATAAAAGGATTTCCTCACCACTATGTTTCATATGACTTTCTTTTCTTATCCTTTAGTTCTATTGTCATGAGTGAGTTTTCTTCTAAATAACTATAAACTATTCCTGCATGAATTCCAGTCTATAGTTTGTACATCATCAGAGAGTAAGTTATTGGTGTATAGTTTTTAGATGGCTTGTAGGTTTATTCAAGGAGTATGTTTACTTTAAGGAGGAGTATTGTTTTTCCTGTTGTTAACTAAGTTGACATTTTTTCAGGATGAGCATATGAGTATTTCTTACTCAAGGCTAAATCTTCTTGTAAAGATGTTAATATTGTTTATCCAGAAGTTAGGTATTGAATCTGAGATTGGGATTTTACAATTAGTAGCTTTTATTAATTTTGTTTCAATTTATCTGACCTTTAATTTATCCCATTTCATATCCTGTACATTTATACCTTCTTACTCTTTCTTTTATTTTTTTCTATCCATCACATCCACAGGGTATAGATAAATATTTCTCCAAAATGTGTCTATTTCTTCTTTTTTGGTGGTATTTCTATTCCTTTTGCTTTGTTTATTTGTTTTTGTTTACCAGGAAAATGCAACTGGGTAATAAGCATTTGCAGCAGAGGCCCATGGAGAAAAGATCCATTTGCTTACATTGCATTATACTAAGTTTCACTTAAACAGAGTATTTGCATATCCATTTACATTTACATTATACGAAGTTTCAGTAAAACAGAGTAGTTGCATTTCTATTTACATTTACATTATACTAAGTTTCAGTTAAACAGAGTAGTTACATTTCTATTTAAATTTACATTATACTAAGTTGCAGTTAAACAGAGTAGTTGCATTTCTATTTACATTTACATTATATTAAGTTGCAGTTAAACAGAGTAGTTCCATTTCTGATTACATTTACATTATACTAAGTTTCAGTTAAACAGAGTAGTTGCATTTCTATTTACATTTACATTATACTAAGTTGCAGTTAGAGTAGTTACATTTCTATTTACATTTACATTATACTAAGTTTCAGTTAAACAGAGTAGTTGCATTTCTATTTACATTTACATTATACTAAGTTTCAGTTAAACAGAGTAGTTACATTTCTATTTACATTTACATTATACTAAGTTTCAGTTAAACAGATTAGTTACATTTCTATTTACATTTACATTACACTAAGTTTCAGTCAAACAGAGCAGTTACATATCTATTTACATTTACATTATACTAAGTTTCAGTTAAACAGAGTAGTTACATTTCTATTTACATTTATATTATACTAAGTTTCAGTTAAACAGAGTAGTTTAATTTCTATTTCAATTTACATTATACTAAGTTTCAGTTAAACAGAGTAGTTACATTACTATTTACATTTACATTATACTAAGTTTCAGTTAAACAGAGTAGTTACATTTCTATTTACATTTACATTATACTAAGTTTCAGTTAAACAGAGTAGTTACATTTCTATTTACATTTACATTATACTAAGTTTCAGTTAAACAGAGTAGTTGCATTTCTATTTACATTTACATTATACTAAGTTTCATTTAAAGAGTAGTTGCATTTCTAATTACATTTACATTATACTAAGTTTCAGTTAAACAGAGTAGTTACATTTCTATTTATATTTACATTACACTAAGTTTCAGTTAAACAGAGTAGTTACATTTCTATTTACATTAACATTATACTAAGTTTCAGTTAAACAGAGTAGTTACATTTCTATTTACATTTGCATTACACTAAGTTTCAGTCAAACAGAGTAGTTACATTTCTATTTACATTTACATTATACTAAGTTTCAGTTAAACAGAGTAGTTACATTTCTATTTACATTTATATTATACTAAGTTTCAGTTAAACAGAGTAGTTAAATTTCTATTTCAATTTACATTATACTAAGTTTCAGTTAAACAGAGTAGTTACATTACTATTTACATTTACATTATACTAAGTTTCAGTTAAACAGAGTACTTACATTTCTATTTACATTTACATTATACTAAGTTTCAGTTAAACAGAGTAGTTACATTTCTATTTACATTTACATTATATTAAGTTTGAGTTAAACAGAGTAGTTGCATTTCTATTTACATTTACATTATACTAAGTTTCATTTAATGAGTAGTGGCATTTCTAATTACATTTACATTATACTGTTTCAGTTAAACAGAGTAGTTACATTTCTATTTACATTTACATTACACTAAGTTTCAGTTAAACAGAGTAGTTACATTTCTATTTACATTTACATTACACTAAGTTTCAGTTAAACAGAGTAGTTACATTTCTGTTTGCAATTACATTATACGAAGTTGCAAATAAGCCGAGTAGTTACATTTCTATTTGCATTTACATTATACTAAGTTTCAGTTAAACAGAGCAGTTACATTTCTATTTACGTAAATTAAGCACAAAACAACACCAAGCCAACGGAGCTCGGTCCCTGCAGCAAGAGCAAATAAATGAAGTAAAACAAAACACAAAATCATGCACAGGGTACCAATGGCAGCAGAGACTCGATGGTTCGAAATGTAACTCAGCACAAATCCACTTGAAATCCACTGGAAAATAATCCACAAGAAGAAAAAAGTAATATAATAGCAATTTATTTGTACAAGTTAGCGCTTTCACCCGAAGGCTTCTTCAGACTTACAAAGACCTCCATTACAATTACTGTTTAAATAATCAGTATTAAAACATGATTGGTCAAAGCACTTAACCTCATTAAAATAAATAATTAATTAATCAGTCAAGGCAACAAATATTCATCATCCTAGATTAATTTAACAAATAACATCAAACACTGATAAAATATGATATAATATAAAGTATATATGAATCATTGTTTTAAATCTTGTATTACTATAAAGAATAAAAATATAAAAACACACAGTATTATTGAGTATTCACTGGATAGGGATATGCTAAAATAGGTCCAGAGTAACACCTGGCCTCATTCTCTTATTGTGTCTACGTATAAATAACATTTGTGTGTGACGAGTTGCAGTATATGCAAATAAATTATTAAATAAACTACATAAACTATAAAAGTCGTCACATACATATAACTGATACTACATACACATATAAAAATGTAAATAAGCAATAAAAGCACTAATGACAGAGGTCTCACTTCTTGGGTCTAAAACATCTCTTTTTCCGTAGTACAGGTCTAATTTGTACCTTGTCATTAAGGCCCGGGGGTTTATCAGCTTTACACCTTATAATCCATCTCATCTCATCTCACATTCCAAGGTGTGATTAACCAAATCCCCCCCTCTCTTGTTCTCTAATACCTCCTGAATGACACAAAACACAAAAGAGTGTTGTTGCCCTGATATCTTACTATGTTTAGCCAGGGCATTAAAATCTGAGCCTATTCATATATGATATAGGTGTTCCCTGATTCTCTCTTTAAGGGTCCTGTTGGTTTTCCCTATATAAAAAGATTGACATGCCAAGCACCTAGCTAAATATACCACATTTTTGCTCAGGCAGTTGGTCCCTGTGCTGAAAGAAAATTCATGACCATTAGTGGGGTGTAAAAAAGTCATTCTAATATCTATACAACTACATTGGTTGCACTTGCCACATGGTATTGTATTGTGGTCAAAACCACATCGCTTGACTCCATTCATAGACACCCTTCGCTGACATAACATATTTCTAAGGTTAGGTTTATTTTTATATACAACCAATGGTTCTGAACCTATAACCTTGTTGATGTCATTGTCCAACTTAAGTACTTCCCAATGTTTAAACAAAAATCCCTTTATGTGTTCTGCATCTTTAGTAAAAAATAAAGGGGCCCTGACTACTTCTGGTGCTATTGATGGTATAAAAGATCCCATTCCACAATTATCCGAAAAATACGGTCTAGCTCTCGTGGATCTAAGTCCACTCACTTCTATAGTCATCCTATCAAATGCATCCTCATTATAACCTCTCTTGAAAAACATTGTTTTCAGCCTGGCTAATTCCTCTGTATAACCATCGTCACTAGGATTAAGCCTGGACTCCCTCATAATTTGTCCTTTCATGACATTATTGAATACATATCTGGGGTGCATACTGTGCCTGTGTAGTAAGGCATTCCTATAACATAATTTCCTATGTATCTATGTATTTAAAAGGCCACAGGGAAGTCTTACAATGCTCACATCAAGGAAAGAAATAGCATCCCTAGAGTAATTCAATGTAAACTTTAAAAAACTCGTGGAGTTATTAATCTCCTCAGCAAACACCAACAGACTATTAACATCACCAAGCCAAATTAAAAAGAGGTCATCCACAAACCTCTTATAGAATCCCACTTTCTCACAAAAGCTGCGATGTATGTTTTTGAGCAGGGGATACCCAAATGATTTACTTGATGTAGTGACTCAGGAAGTTGTTACTAAACATCAAATTGGATTCTATAAACCCATATTGAACAAGCCCATGGTCAACCTGGCAGATTCACATGATGAGCATACTACTATTACTAGAACAACTTTTCAACAAAACAACATATTCATGAAATCTTTTATCACCACATTCACTTACGATCACAGTTTGATAAAAGATGTTTTGATTCGCAATTGGAGCATTGTTATGGAAGACAACTTGTGTCGTAACATGTTGCCCAACACAGTGAACGTGGTATATAAGAAAGGGAAATCTTTTAAAGAAATATTGAAATATGGTTGTTATGATCGTAATAAGAAAAATAGAGGTATGGTGAAATGTGGTGCCTGTAAATGGTGTCATAAAATTAACACAGGTTCTATTTTTAAAATCAGAGACATCACATATAGAATTAGACATGCATACAATTGTAAAAGCAAAGCGATTGTGTATCTTGCCCAGTGCAACCAATGCACAGCATTTTATATAGGCAAAATTGAGAGGATGTTTACTTGTAGGTTGTATGAGCATGATTATGCCATCAAAAAAAGCAATAAACATAATGCTTTAGCCAAGCATATAAAAGAATTTCCTTCTCATTCTTTCGGTTTTGCCATTATAGCTCATGTTACTATTAGTGATAGGTCTGCTTGGCCAGTATTATTAGAACTGAAAGAATTAAGATGGCAAATATTGACACAATCTGATACATGGCCAGGTCTCAATGAGAGAACATCTATCACTCCAGTATTAAAACTTCAAGCGTTGTACAGGGTTAAAATACATTAATATATTAATATTCAGAATTATGCTTTAAAAGTTTGCAATGTTTGATGTACAGTGTTGTGTGTAATTAGATTTTTTACTATGCTTATATAAAATTTAAAAAAAAAAATTAGATTTTTAATATATTTTATATACATTTTTTAGAACATTATTATTAGAATTTTGATAAATGAATTTTGGTGCTCTTTTTAATGAATTTTGTAAATACATCCAGTTATTTTGGTAACCAACCAGTAGATGGTGCATTACTGATAACCAATATGTGAAAAGGAAATGACATCATCAGATTGTTTATCAGCTGACAATTTGAAATTATATAAGGAAATGACATCACTGCTGCTGTTTGTCTGAAGAAGTTTGACATAGATCAAACGAAAAGCGCTTCACAGTTTATTTGATTTGAGCTTTTGTCTTCAATGAAATATCTTTTTGGCTTCTGCATTGTGGTTTGGTGGCTACTCCTGGATATTTTCTTCAACATGCTCATATTTGCTTAACTGGCCCTTAAGCAGTCTGGTCTGCTCAGTATGGAAATACAAAGTAGTGATGGGCTTTGAACCTAGGATACTGTGCAACATAGTTAAAGTACTGAACCACTAAACCATGACAGCATTGCACTGTTCAGCCACTATGAAGGAATGTTGATAAGTCTACGCAAAGTATCTCATGGAAACCCTGCAGGCACAGCATAATCCCTGCTGAGTTATGACACAAAGGTGAGTCCTGCAGTAAGAACAGAACTTGACTTCCAACACACACAGTATAAATGTTAATATTGGTCATGTTCACACACATCCGCAAATGTAGTGGACTTCAGATCACAACATACTGAAAGGTCACACTGGGCATGCTCACACACTTGAATAAATGAGACATATGTCAGGCAACAAAACATGGAAAGCCTGAACTGGGCATGCTCACACACTTAGGCCATGTCTGACTACAGCAGTGGACCACACATATCTGGCAATTGCATGTGTTAACCCAGGAACCTCTCACTATCCAGCAATTCACCCTGTGCGCACAGTTACATGACAACAGACACATATAATATAGTGGAACCCTGTCATGATCAAACATGTTCCACAGATACCTAAGTTGTTCATAGAAACTGGGAAAGCAAAGAAGATAAAGGCCTGCTAACAGTATCAGCAATAAATATTGTGCATCCCGAGCAGAAGCATAGGTTCAGAGGTCAATAGTGGGCTATCTGCCCTAGGGTATGTACAAGCCTATCCAGAGTGTGTTTTGCTTTTGCAGCCCTGTCAGAGTACTACACTGTGCCAGTGAATAGTAGGTCAGATATGATAGCCCATGTATGTTTGGGCTAGTGTGCCTCTGTCTAGCAGGGACACAGAAGATATCCCATGGGTAAACATACGATCACCCATACAGCCATCAAGATGTCCCCTGTAGGTGGTTAGTGGGTGGCTCTGCCTATGTGAAACTGTGATCACAATCTGGAGTGAGTGGAGGCCCTGGGATAAGAATGTGTCCCTCCAGCATGTCCTATTAACATCTGTGCTGAGGTATATGTCCCTGGAGGTTGTAGCTACAAAGCAGTTGGATATCCTGAGGTGGATGGAGCATGTCCACTAATTATGGGTGGGGTATTACTGCAAACAACAGGCGCACATCATATCCGAGTAGGTCATAAGTGACTGAGTAGAGCTGGAGTTACTGCATCTGAACTGTGCAGGTCATCTGTGTGAGTCCCTACATCTGCTTGGTGCGGAACTTATAGGTTCATAGGTAGATACTAGGCTATCTGCCGTAGGGCATTTATAAGCCTAGCCAGAGTGTATTTGGCGTCCATCTCCCTATTAGATTAGTCTACTGTACCTCTATAAATTAGGTCACAGAAGGTACCCTTTAAGATTAGTTTGCTGTGCCTCTGTCTAGCAGGGACACAGAAGAGATCCCAGGGTGAATTTGCGATTTCCCATCCATGTGTCCAGATTTGGCTTGAAGAGTGTCAGCGAGGGGCTATGTCAAATATGAATTGGGATTCTATTCCAGAGTGAGGGGAGCCTCTGGGAAATGAATCTGTTCCTCCAGCATGTCCTTTTTATTCTTGTGCTGAGGTTTAAGTCCCTGGAGCATGTATCTCTAAGGGACTTGGATTTTTGAGTTGGAGCATGTCCATTAATTCTGGCTTTGACATGGCTTTGTATGTCAGGCATAGATTGCCTCTGAGTAGGCGGTAAGCAACTGAGTAGAGCTGGAGTTTCCTTAGTTGAGCTGCATATGACATCTGTTTGTAGCCCATGATCCTCTTGGAGAGGTACTTTTGGGTCTCTCCAGGTGCTGCAGGTGTCGGGTAAGGTACATCCCAAAAGGGCCATTGTATTCAAGTATGGGGCTGATGACTGATGAGTAGAGGGGCACAATGACCTCTCTTGATGTAGATGCGAACCCTTTTGTGATAAGATGGCATATATAGAAGGTCTTTGTAACCACTTTGGCAATGTGATTATCAAAGGAGAGATTACTATCTACATTGGTCCCCAAATCTCAAATTACTACTTCTGTACTTAATGGATTACCACCTATGTGGTAATTTGTGTTCACCTTGTTTTTCACAAAGGGGATGACTATGCACTTTTTAGCATGTACCTCGAGCTTGTGGCTCTGGCACCAAACATCCATCTCTGTGAGACCCTTCTGGAGTATGCTTGTGTCAGCTGGAGAGTCGATTATGGCCCCCAGTTTGGAGTCATCTGGGAACCTTGTCAGCCATAATCCCCCCGTGTTAGCCTGAACCTTAGAGAAGTATATACCGAACCAGAGAGGTCCCAGAACTGAGCCCTTTGGGATGCCACTTGTAACTGGTTTGTATTCGGACATGGCACCTGAGATTCTGATCATGTGGGTTCTATCCCTGAGTGAGTTTGCAACCCATCTTGTGATATAGGGGTTGATATTTAAGCTGTTAAGCTTATGTATGATTTCCGAGTGGGGTATTGTGTTGAACATTTTTGCGAGGTCCAGGTAAGCTGTGTGGACTACCTTGCCCTCATCCATAGCTTTGGTAACTGTTTCAAAAAAGTCAACTAGGTTTAAGAGGCAAGATCTGCCCTTATCAAAGCCAAATTGGGTAGGGTCCAGGTTCTGGAGGCTCCCAATGTCTTTGTTTTTGAGTTCCATGATAATACGCTCCATAGCTGTACAGACCAGACTAGTTAGACTTATGGGGTGATAGTTCCCAGGGTCTGTTGTGGCACCACCTTTGTGGAGTGGAACCACTGTAGCTGTACGCCATTATTTGGGTACATATCCTGTAGTAAGGCTAAGTTTGAACAGTGACTTAATGTGAGGGTTCAGTTCTTCTTGGAGCTTGTGTAAGACACAGCCTGGGACACCGTCCGGTCCCATAGCTGCTGTGTTTTTTGCTTTGGCGAGGGAAGCTTTCACCTGTGCATCTGTGATATCAGGGAGGTTGCATTCGGTTGGGATTGGCATTTGTTCCTTTGTGGGTGAAGTGGGGGATAGGTTTGTGCTGAATCTGTCTGCCAGGATGTTGGCTGTCTGTAGTTTCGGTATATTTTGTACCATTATGCAACAATTCAGAGCATATCTGGGAGTTTCCACCCATATTATGGACATAACTAAAGAAGGACTTGTGATTATCTTTAGTGTCTAGGGCAATTTCCCTTTGGAAACTGACCTTTGATGATTTTATGAGGTATTGAAGTTTCTTGCTAATACTGATCAGAGATGCCTTCCATTTTTGGGACTTTGCTCTGTCATGTAGTAGCTTCTTCCTTCTGTTGTATAGCTTATTTATGGCCGGGGTCCTCCAAACAGGTCTCCTGTTTTTGGAGGAGTGAGTCTTTGTTTTATTTGGGATAGCACGATCCATGCATTCCTGCAGGTGCTCATAGAATGCATTTGTAAAGGATTCTGCGGATTGGCCTGTATTATCCTCTGGCCCGTGGGCTTTGAAGGATTCCACCTCAGTCTTGAGAAGTGCAAAGTTGGCGTTTGAGAAATTCTATACAGTGATTTCCTTGTCTGGGGGTGGGCACGGGATATGGATGTCCATGGAAATTTGTTAATGGTCTGATCTTACCAATGAGGGGTTTACCTCTGGTGTGGAACATAGAGTCCCCATGTTGGTGATGACCAGGTCCAATATGTTGTTCCCTCTTGTGGGGGTGGTGACCAGTTGTTCCATCGCATTACAGTTTATAACTTCAAGGAACCGTTGGACGAGTGTGTTTGGGCATGAGTAGTTATTGCAGTCAATGTTAGGGTAGTTGAAGTCATCCAATAACATAGTTTTAGGAGAGACCTTGATATTCTTCAGTGTTCTCAGGAATGCCAAGTGGGGTTCCTGTAATAGGGAGGGTGTTCTGTAGCAGGCTACAAACTGAAAGACAGTTTGGCCCGCTGTTAGTTGCACATGGATGGTTTCTGATGCTTCATGCAGTGCCACTAACCTGGAGGTGTAGGTATATTTGATGAATATAGATACTACCCCTCCTTTTGTGATTTGGTCCTCGTTTTGTGTGTGAAACGCATGGTATAAGTTATAACCTGGTAGTGCTGTGGTGCTCTCAGGAGCCTTGAACCAGGTTTCTTTTACTGCACAGACATCGATATTCTCCATACTGAGGAGAGCCTCAAGTGTGTGCATCTTGAGGTTTAGACGTCTGGCATTGAGTAGCATTACCTTTAGATTTTGTATCCTTGGGTTGTCTATGGAGGTGTGTTTGTCCTTTGAGCCTCACCTAAAAAATGCACTATGGGGGTGGCAAGAGGCATGGCCAGTATACAAAAGCCTAAGAGTGACAGGTGCAAGCCGTCCCTAGCGAAGCAACGTGGCTTGTCGGGCATGTCATCCTAGGCTGACAGACACTGGATCCCCATTGAATGACACCAATACTTTAGACAATTGTTGAAACTGATCATTTTGTCTTTATACTCTGGCGTCATTCTTGGTGAGGGCAAGATGCTACCCAAGGTCAGGGTCATACCAGCCTGGGCTATATGATCAGAGAGCTGCTCTATGTCTCATTTCTTGTAGTCCAGGGAGGTATGTCTCATGCCATTCACACCTGCATGGACAATGACGGAGTCATACTTGTACCTGCTTTGGAGTGACCTGAGTGTTTGTGTTATGTGGTGGATCCTGCCATCTGTCAGGCAGCTTACAGTGACCTTCTCCTTGTTCAGTCAGTTGAGCGGGATGTCAGTGTGCTGGACAATAGAGTCCCCTATAACAAGTGTATTTGGTGTGTTGTTTGGCCTTAAGGGCTGTGACTGTGAGGCACACTGATTTTGTGAGATATGTGATTCGTGGGTATTGTTGAGGGGTGGCTGTTGCTTGGGTATCTGTGGCCAGTACAGCTGCTGCAGGTGTTGGGTAAGGTACACCCCAAAGGTGGCATTGTAACCAAGCATAGTTGTTATTAGTATAGGGGCACAATGACATCACTCGATCTAGATGTGAAACCATATGGGATAAGGTTGCTTATATAAAAGGTCTGGCCAACCACTGTGGCAATGTGAATGTCAAAGGCAACAGTACAAACAAGTCATGTCCCCAATCACCTAATAACACCTACCAGTCAATATTCATGTATCTGATGTCACCCAGTATAATGGTGTTTGTGGAGACCATCATTTCCCCCACTGTTCCCAGGAAAGCCGAGTGTGGTTCCTGAGTATGGGAGGGTGGTCTGTAGTAGGCAATAAACTGAAAGGCAGTTTTGAACAATGGTAGTTGTATATGTATGGTCTGTGATGCTTACTGCAGTGCCACTAACTCTGAGGTGTGTGTATCTGTGATGTATATGGATACACCCCCTAGTTGTGTTGTCCGTTCCAAGTCCTGTGGTCAGAAAGCATGGTATGAAACATAACCTGGCAGTGCTGGTGTGCATATGTGACCCTGAACTAGGCATCTGTTAGTGCACATATATTGCTGTCCCCCATACTGAGGGGAGTCCTGAGTGGCCGCAATATGAGGGTAACACATCTGGTGTTGAGCAGCATTACCCTTAGTGTTATTTAACCTGTAATGTCTATGTAGGTGGGTTTGTCTTTTGAGCCCTGCTCAACAAATGTACAATGGTGGTAGCAAGAGCCTTAGCCAGCATTCAAAGGTCCAAGGGTGACAGGTGCAAGCTGTCCATAGTGAAGCTACGTGGCATGTGGAGCATGTCACCACAGGCTGACAGACACTGTATCCCCTATGAATGACACCAATCTGTTAGCCAAGTGTTAAACGTGATATGTTTGTCTGTATACTGTGACATCATACTTGGTGGGTGTAAGATGCTAGACAAGGTTAGGGTCATACTGGCCTGGGCTACATGATGACACTGTTCCTCCATGTGCAAAGAACAAGGCAGGAAACCACTGGATACTGGCATAATGTACCATGTCATGTAGCCCAGGGAGTAACATCTGAGGTTTTACTCACCAGCATGGACAATAATGGTGCCAGTCCTGTACTTGCTTTGTAGTGACCTGACTGCATGTGTTATGTGGCAGATCCTGGCACACGACAGACAACACAAAGGGACTATTCCCTTGTATGGGCTGGTGAGTGGTACATCAGTGTGTCTGACAATAAGTGTCACCTATCACATGTGTATTATGTGTGTTGTGTAGCCCGAAGGCAAGTGACAGTGTGGCACACTGACATTGTGAACTATGTGAGATGTGGGAATTGTAGTGGGGTAGCAGTTGTGTGTGTGCCAGCTGTGGAGGTCTCTGCTGCTTAGGCAGAGTTCATTTACAGCATCCGAGTATGTGTATGTGTGATAATGTGGTTTGAGTGCTGTCACCAGAGGATATGTGAGACTGATATGTGGTGTGTGTGGTTATCTTCACCACCTGATAGACTATGCCAGTCATGGGTCAAGAGAGTTCAGCACCCTGTATGTCTCTATAGGTGCATCTCACACATATATCTGGGTTTGTTGTGAGGAGGAGAGTCTTGTCTGTGTACATGAGGCAGGTGTGACATTGTGTCTACATCACAATATTCACCAGCTGGACTGGAGAGTGCACACAAAGCCGACCCCTGGACATGCTGGGATATCATCATGACATACTCTTTAGCCAGATGACAAAGGATCAGTAGGGTGTTAAGTGTGTAAAGGAGTATAACAGGGATTAGTGCTCAGGTTTCTTGGTGTTCTGTAAAGAGTAGCTGAGAAGGAGTCCAGACTGAATCATAACACCTCCGACAGCTATGTAATATATAACAATGTACACACATATATGTCATAAGTCAGGGCCAACTGTACCTGACTGACAATGCCGACATCCTGACAGACAGGCCCATATATACATACCCACCTTCCACCGATGATAGTCCATATCATCATACCAGGAGATATCACATGTAGAATGGATGTACAGCTACCCCCAATGCTAAAAGCATGGCATCAAGTGGACTACATTGATTCCCAGTATGTGTCATGCATAAACTACAGAACAAACAGATCCTGCACCTGAACAGTCAGCTGAACCTCCCCCCCTACACAGGATGTGGAACTGTTGAATGTGTTACAGTAACATATGGCACTCCACACAAGTGTTGGTGCACAACACACCATGGGATGTACAGTCCAGAATGCCTATGAAGTATGATCTGCAAGCCATGGAGTCCATCATGGTTGAAGTCATAAACCGAACTATTGGAAGCTGACATACACACAACCCTACTAACCGTGGTATGTTCATGTGCGGATCATGGTTCCCAAACATGCTAGACTGTTTGCAAGGCAGCCACACAGGACATACATCACTGAACACAGCTACACATGTCTCACATACACTTTGAATAGTCCTTTATCAACATCCCAGACACATGTAGTACCCACAAAACCAACATGTTGTGCATAAATATGTGTTGACATATGAAGGAATGACGATGTGTCCACAGATAGATCACACAAGGTAAGGATTATGAGTTCCTGTTCCAGCTGTTGACACCTGACGACCCACATGGACCATTCCTGGAATGGCATAAAACAAAGTGTACACACATTACCATGTCCAGTCTGATGATGTCACCACCCTAGAAATACAGACGGAGAATGGAGCCCACCCAGTAAAGTAAATAGTGTACTGCGCTACTGCGTCTCTCTCTAGTATCATAACCTAGTTAGGTCGGGGTTTGAATCTTGAAAATGCTGACTGTGTTTGTTGGGGGGGTGTATATGTGTGTGTAATTCCCTTTGAAAGGAGTGGCCTTTTTGATGACTGGGAAAACACACCACAGATGTACATTCCTCTTTGGAAAGACTGATGTCACCACCCTAGAAATACAGACGGAGAAGAAAAAAGACCCAGTAAAGCAAATAGCGCACTGTGCTAATGTCTCTTTTTCTCGTATCATAACATAGTTAGGTAGGGGTTTGAATCCTACAAATGCTGACTGTGTGTGGGGGGTGTGTGTATCTGTGTGCAATTCTCCTCGAAAGAAGTGGCCTTTTTGAAGACTGGGAAAACACACCACAGATGTACATTCCTCTTTGGAAAGACTGATGATGTCACCACCCTAGAAATACAGATGGAGAAGAGAAACCACCCAGAAAAGCAAATAGCATGCTGTGCTAATGTGTCTCTCTTTCTCTCTAGTATCATAACATAGTTAGGTAGGGGTATGAATCTTGCAAACACTGACTGTGTGTATGTGTGTGCAATTCTCTTTGAAAAGAGTTCCCTTTTTGAAGCCTGGGAAAACAAACCACAGATGTACATTCCTCTTTAGAAAGACTGATGATGTCACCACCCTAGAAATACAGACGAAGAAGGGACACCATCCACTGAAGCAAATAGCGTGCTGCCCTAATGCGTGTCTCTCTGTAGTATCATAACATAGTTAGGTAAGGGTTTGAATCCTAAAAATGCTGACTGTGTGTGCAATTCTCTTTAAAAGGAGTGGCCATTTTGAAGACTGGGAAAACACACCAAAGATGTGCATTCCTCTTTGGAAAGACTGATGATGTCACCACCCTAGAAATACAGACGGAGAAGCAAAACCACCCACTAAAGCAAATAGCGTGCTGTGCTAATGCATCTTTCGCTAGTATCATAACATAGTTAGGTAGGGGTTTGAATCTTGCAAATACTGACTGTGTGTGTGCGCAATTCTCTTTGAAAGAAATTACCTTTTTGAAGACTGGGAAAACACACCACAGATGTACATTCCCCTTTGTAAAGACTGATGATGTCACCACCCTAGAAATACAGACAGAGAAGAGAAACCACCCAATAAAGCAAATGGCGCGCTGCACTAATGCATCTTTCTGTAGTATCATAACCTAGTTAGGTAGGGGCTTGAATCCTGCAAGTGCTGACTGTGTGTGTGTTACTATTGGTCAATGTGGTGTGTGTCTTGCTTTTACTATGTTATGGCATATTATGATTACAACAGTAAGTGCATTGCACACATCAGGTATATGCATTGCAAATATATATGTGTACATGTTCCCTTAATCATAGGTGTGTAGCCTGTATACTACATGAATACATCTGTTGCCATTGACAGGTTGTGCCCCAGCTTCTCAGATCGTAGGTCACATATGTATGTATGTGACAAGCCCATCCACTGTCGTGATCCGAGGCCAAGGTCATCTGTGCCACCCACACCCATGACAGTTACTTTACATTAGTGTGAGTGAGGGTATATGCCTGGGGTATATGTCAGGCATGTTCATACACAACCCTTGACTGCCAATAATGGACAGTCTTCATAAGTGTACAACCGCCTTGTGTATATGCATCCAGGCCTCCAATGTCTCATGTGACACACCTTGGGACTCCACAATACCTATGGATATGTGGATACCAAGGGACACATGACATAACATGAGGTTGTATGTACACATTGGTACCCAACATACATGTTGAGGGCTAACACCTATGTGGTACTGATGGGATAGTAAGAATAGTACATGTGGATGACTATGCCATAGTCAGCTTACTGTTATACAGCATGTATCACATGACAGGCATCTGTCTGTATAATATGTGTCCCATCCAAGTAATGGATTGTAGGCCACTACGTGCATTACCACATGTGGATGGACACATCTCTAGTGTGTTTGCATGTACCTAAGGGGGCTATATGCCAAACAGGTGTGGACACAGGAATGGGTGGCTGTAATTACCACTGGTTAGTGTTATAGTGTAGCACTGGAAGTATACAACTGTTACTGAGTTCCCTACGTCTGTGTGCCACTTGTCAGGACAACATTGAATGATTGTTTATAGTTATGCTGTTGAGGTTATGTATACTACCAGACCGCACATCATTGACAGATACTAACAGTATCACCCACAGCATGGTATCTACCCATGTCATACACACATGTCTACCCATGTTAGTACATAACTGTAGTAGAATGCATACTGGCCATTGAAAGATACTGTGACATGTTCACTATGTGTACAACAGGGTATGCCACATGTCCCATGTGTCCACTATGCACGTACATACAGACAGTGTGCACCCACCATGTTCACAGATGTACACTTGCTAATCTGTACTGCACACATCGCACACATACTATCCACTCACTAACACATGCTGGCAACACATTACACGTCAGCCAAGTGGCACATGGGTGGACAATACAGAGTCAGACCTAACAGTGGTGTAAACAATGCTACATTGACAATCAGAGCTTTGATGAACAATGTCCGCTGAGATATACCCACAAGGATGTCATTACACTTTCCTGTTGACAACTTGCTAATATTGCTACACTGCTATAGTGTCACCCTGTGCAAAAGCACCATGTTAGCTTGTTCCTCCATCAATGTTACAGATGACAGGAGGTGACACAGGTATCATCATATGCACAGGGCATTTTGTTGTTTGCCAGAGCCTGACATTGACCCATCCAATCGACGTGTGTGTGTGTGTGTGTGTGTGTGTGTGTGTGTGTGTGTGTGTGTGTGTGTGTGTGTGTGTGGGACAACAGTACAGCATGGGCCAATGTTGATGTAATGTGTGTGTGTATGTGTGAGCCCTAGTTGTTTGGTTAATGTGTGTGTGTCTGCATGCACACAGCTCCGCCAAGTGGCTGCCATATATGGTAGTTTGTGGGACAGCCACAGACTGTACCTGCTAGGCCATACAGATTACTGTCTCCAGCCATGGACACAGTACCTGTGCCTGGCAGGAGTGCTATGGACAGTATTGGGTACCAAGCCTGACTGGGTACTGTCCTCAGAAGCAGAGGTGGGATGAATGGACCCATGTCCCTGCTGGGAATGGCCAGAGCTACGTGCACGTGGTCTACTGGGATGGTCAATGGACAGGCCAGCTCCAGCATTGCTGGGGCTGGTACTGCCACTACAGAAGCGGCTGTGAACTGGGGGCCGTCTGCGACCACTGCCAGCTGTTGCTGGCATGCATCGACGTCGCAACCATCCCGCATGGTCCTGGCTTTAGGAAGACATGTTGTGGAGGGCATCTATTGTCTCCCCCCAACATCTATCAATGACCTCGGTGTATGTCCGGATGGCACCGGCAAGGTCACGGATGCTGTCATTGATAGCGGTGTTATGTGCCCTCTGCACCCTAATTCCCTGCCTGGTGTACTGTTCCATACATGCCTGAGCCTGCATTACAGCCCAGAATATACTGGATGTCATAAGGCCAGTGAGGGCATGCCTGCCAGGGGCAATATGACCAGCGGTGCTCCCCCAAGAACCCCTGGACCTATGCCTATGTGGTACCATTCCAGGAATATGGCTATGGCTGCTGTGAGGGGATGCAAGTGTCATTGGTACCACACTCTCCTGGTCAGTGTCAACTGTATGCTGTCCCTCTCCTATGGCCATTGGTGGTGAGGGATGTATTGGCAGTATAATTGTGCGCATAGATGGGGTTGAACGCTGTGTACTATCGATTGGTGGACCAACGACAGACCCTGTCAAACCTCCCTGTGTCAAAATACATGTCTCATCATCAGCACTATTTGTGGCAGTGGCTTCAGGTTCCCTGCTGCATTCAGCCAGCCCTAACTCAGCACCTGTGAGAAGAAGACAGGAAACACACTTTACGGTCTACACATGAACACATGAACACATGCACACATGCGCACATGCACACATGCACACATGTGCCCATGCGTACATGCACACATGTGCACATGCATACATGCACACATGCACACATAAACAGTAATACACTCCTCACTACAGCACATACACACACACACCAGCAATCCAACACATACTCTATAGTGGGTGAAGGTGGGTGTCATTATCACAAGGTAAACAGTCACCACACACGTGTCAGCATGCAGAATATGTGTTGCACAAGACCATACAGTGCAAGTGTAGATGCCCCAATGTAATGGCAGTATACATGGCTTTGTTGCAACTGTGTCATTGTTCAGTGATTGGCTACACCCTGGAACACAAGTTGTACATGGACACAACATTGCTGTGCAGGTATTATCAACTCTGCAATGCCCTGTGCATCATCACTCACATGTATACATGCCATGGCTGCATGTGTTATCTGTGTGACACATAGATTTCAATGTCTGAGTACAGTGTCTGTGTCCAAAGCAGATAATAGTGGGCACAGTTGTAGCACATGCATGCTATGTACACACATGGGATGATTGCTGCATGTTGACATGAAGGTATCCCAATGCTCGAAATGGCCAGTGTACAGTGGTTATACTCAGTGTGGGACATATTGCAGATATGTCGGTGCCACACATGGCATGTCATGCTGCACGACTGCAACATTAAACACTACACATACCCAATGTGTGTCAAGTGACCTATACACCCACTAGCATTCCAGGACATATGTGACACTTTGGATTGCAACTGCTGTGCATATTGTGTATACTGGCATATGTAAGCGCACACACACAGCATGCTATGCATATTGTGTATAGGTGCATATGTTTGCACACGCACAACATTGAGGTGCAAAGCAATGACTGCTATGAGTAGTACTGTGGTCACTGTAACTGGATGGGATGTAGTACCCTGTGCCATCATCAATATGCATCCTGTGATCACTCACAGCTACTAATGTGTGCTAAACCACCACCTAGCATGCTGTACCTGAACTTCAGTGCCGTGGCTATGTTCACGATTACACAGACACCTTGTACATGGGTGTGTGAGGTGACCAATAGAGAGCATTGCCTAACTTGACTGTGTTATGTGTTGCAGAGTGTTGCACACACCCATGATAGGACTCTACCCCTGAGGTAATGCATGTGTGTGTGCAAGACATGTGGGATACTGATGTGTGACCTTACAGCGGGTGTGATTGGAAATGTAGCATGCTTTTGTGTACTGCATATGCTAAACGTGTTCTGTTGTGTACAGCTGTAGCAACTATGCATATCTAAGGTGCAGTACAGTGTTGCCACACTTGTGTCTGCCGCACTGTGCAGTGCATGTGCTTGAGGCAGCTACTGACTTTAATGAGATTATTAATGTCTCACAGCAAACATGGACAGCATGCATTATGCGTAGGTGTTACGTGTACATGGCCCACATCTCACCCATGACATGCACATTTAATTAACAATTTTAAAGTGTTAACACACTCACCAGCATGTACCATCTGCCCTGCTGTCACACCAGAGGGACCTACAAGAATATGACACAGTTTATCAGTGGCCACAACTGTGGCATTGCTGCTGTGAGTGAGTGTGGTAATCTACAGTGGAACAACAGCCAACAGTCACAGGTGTGAAGATACTATTCCAAATATCAGTATTGCATATGAAAGGCAGCACAACTGCTAAAAACACAGTACACATCGCACATAAGCATATTCTAACAATACACATGAACACGTGTGTTACAGGGTATTGTGTGTACCTAGCAACATGTATACTCTGTTAAAGCAGTATGCCAGCTATAGTAACAACTGTGCACATATGTTAGGTAGGGGTAAGGCATCAAAGACTAGGGTGGTTTACTGTTAATACTGTAACTGTACATTACAGTCATTGCATTGGATGACAATATTTGTCATGCATTAGCTTGATAGATACCCCCAGTGTGAGGTTGTGCATTGTATCCAATACAGTGTGTTGAGTACTGGTGTATACTGGTTTGTTGTATGGAGTGCGGCAGCCACTGTCAAGCAGTTGTGGGTTGAGCACTGATATGTGGTATTGAATGTATGTATCCTCTGATAGACAGACAGATGCTATATCTGGCAGTTAAGTGATATCTGTACTTCATAATGTTAAGTGTACCACATGACTTGCTCACACATATTGTTTAATTGTGTTCCAGAGTTATGGCTCACTGCTGCAATCCTGTGTATACAGCTGCAGAGGAGGAGGTCATACAGGCCAGTCGGTATCAGAACTGTGCACAGCTTTTTTTCCAGGGCCAGCCAGCACCAACATAAGTGCACTGCACTGTGGCAAAATCTTGTTCGCCGGGTAAATGACATAGGCATGCATAACCGGACATATGAGCAGGTATGCCATCACTGCAGTTATTTAATCAGATATGTCCAGCAGAGTGCATCTGATATCCATAGGCAACAGCTTGCCACAGGTGGTGGGGCGCCCATACATCCCCCCCTCACCAGAGTGGAGGAGCTGCTCCTAAGTATGTATGGTGGCTCCTGGCCTGCTCACAGCAACATCATGCATGTGTCATCATGGAGGCTGGAGCTAGCCAGCAGGACAACATGGAGCATGCAGGTAATATGCCCTAGCTGTAGACTACTCACACATACCCTGTAACACACGTGATTGCGGCCATGGTACAGACATCATTACACACACATTAGACATACATACAACACACAAATGTATGCCAACACAGATGAGCATTACCTGTGTACCTTAAAGTACTGTGTGCCCCTACTTACAGATACCTATGCCTGAGGAATGTGATCTGTGCAGACTACAGGAAACACACAAGACAGTGATACCAGGGAATGTGAACATAGACCATACTGTGGTGTTTAGGCCTACAGCTTCAGGTAGTACAACAGTTCATATGTGACCTGGATTCACCAGCAGTACCACTCACTGAGCATACATGTATTGCTACAGCCTACAATGGGACATCACAGTCATACACAAGGTACTACATCACAACATATGCCATCCTACTATGTCTGCATCCCAATAACTGACACATCTTTCTCTGCCCTCACACCTAGGACACAAACTACCATGACAGACACAACCTCACGCTAAGCTATCACACCTTTACAGACTTTGCACACAGTCAGTATCACACTCATTCCACCTGACATAGCTGGTATTGTACTGAGTACATGTGTGTGCACATTGTGTCATAGGTAGCTACTACACTATTGGCCCGGGGACTACAGCAGCCTAGCCATATGCTACCCTGCCATTTGACACACATGTAATGTGATTACACTTGTTCCTGTCAAACAGATACAGAGAGGTGACTGCCAGGGCATATTACCTATCTCCATAACATTCATCAGGGGTATATATGACATCTACTAATGAGGAGCCATGTTTATTAATGCTGGGTAGTTTAGTCCAAAGTATGGCATATGTGTGTATAGGAACCTGTACCTGCAGCATGTGCGGTTTAGTGCATTGACAAGGATTAGGGCCCTGGGTCACATAGCCCAGAGTGATTGTGAGGTGTTGTCATGGTGGTTGGCTGACTGCTATGGGTGTGACATTCCTCTGTATGTCCGACAGTGGTGACCTCTGTGTATGACGTATGCAATGCACTCTAGCTGTGGTTTTGTGAGTCAGTCTGCATAGGGCATGTGTTTGGGGCAGTGTCACTCTTTGTTAGGTATGTCTGTGGCCTTTCCACTTGCTGTGGTTGTCATGTGAGGTACATACCACATGGGGCATTGTGATGAATAGGGGGTACACTGACCTATATTTCCCTAGATGGCACACCTTTTGTGATGACACGTACCACGTAGAGGGATTACAAGACTAGTGTGGAAATGTGATTATCAGAGGGGAGGCTACTGTACACAGTGTCCCATGTTCCCTTCTGACACATTCAGTGTTGTGTGTAAAGTGTTTTGGAATGTGGTATGGCACCGCTGTATCAACACTGGTGTTCAGTCAATGCGTTGGTCACCAGGCACCTGTTGCAGTATGTCTGACCCGTGTCTCCCTCTCTCTCTCTATATAGATATATATATATATATATATATATATATATATATATATAGATACATATATATATATATATATATATATATATATATATATATATATAGATATCTATATACATATCTCTCTCTCTCTCTCTCTATATATAAAAAAATAAATATATATATATATATATATATATATATATATATATGTATATATATACGGATATATCCATATATATATCTGTATATATCTATATATCTCTGTATATATTTATATATGTATATATGTATATATCTACATATATCTATATATCTACATATCTATATATGTACATATCTATATATCTGTATATATCTATATCTATTTTATATATATATATATATATATATATATATATATATATATATATATGTATATATCTCACTCTCTCTCTCTATATATATATATATATATATATATATATATATATATATATATATATATATATATATATATATATATATATATATATATATATATATACACATATATACAGGTATATATACACATACTTGTAAGCATCCATTGCTGTACATATACATGCAGATATAGGCACATATACTGGCCACCTTTCATGTTGGGAATATCAATCATTAAACAGTTGTGAGACATACAATTTTGTAACAATATTGCACAGTGTTGTGCGGAATGCATTTTGCTGTCCTCAGGCCGTATAGCTGTAGCAGGCTTCACTGTTTCAGTCCCACAGCATTTAACCACTACATGACATATACCTGCACTGCTTGCTGTTTTCAATGCCACACACTACAACCTACATAGATATGCGCACATAGCAACCTTCAACTGCATATATATGTCCAGCCTTCACTAACAGTTGCAGTATGTCCCTTGCCCTATGCATATCTGCATTTACATATAGATATGGACCGCGCACACATATGGAGGGTTCACTGTATGTACAGTATGTGCCCTTCAGACACATCATTCGCATCCCACCAAATACTTATCTGTTACATACCTTACCTTTGTATTTCTTACCTCTGTCTGTTGTACCTGTTGACGTTTATTTTATATATTTTTTTTGGTGTCTCCAAACACCTCTGTTTGTTCGTTTGTTTGTTTGTGTTTGTTTGTTTGTCTGTCTGTCTCTCTCTCTCACTCTCTCACTCTTGCTTGCTTGCTCACTCTCTCTCTCTCCATATGCTGCAATGATATAATTGCATGTGTGGACAGCAAGTACAGGCTGCTTTTATAGGTATCTGCACACATGCATGTGATGGCCTCTGCACCAATTGGTGGCCACCATTTGGCAATTGCATGCAGCCTGCTGTGTGGTACTTGCAGTACTCACTGTGATTTCACGACACTGCTATAAAATGATAGGTTAGGTAGGTGTAGGCCTTTCAGTTTTGCAAGGTAGGGACCATGCTTGTTTGCTGTGGACACTGTTGTGTGAGTCAGAAGGTTGGTATATGTCTCATATCTGAAGCTGGGTTGTAGCCAGTGAAATGCATGTTGTACTGAAACCTGACTGTTGCTTCTTCCAGTACATTCTTCTCAGTGTGTCAGTTTACTCACACCTCCTAATGCTAACACTGGATACGTGGGAGTATGTACTTTCTTTTGGAATTAGGAATTTAACTAGCATACAACAGTGGTTATTCCAATGTATTGCTCTGGCTTTCCTAAATTCCCTTTACATTCACTCCTTGTAATGCCTGTTACATTTCTGTCTTGAAATGTATTGCTCTGGTTTTCGTATATTCCCTTTGCATTCACTCCTTTTAATGCATGTTATATTTCTGTCTTGAAATGTATTGCTCTGGCTTTCGTTTTTTCCCTTTACATTCACTCCTTTTAATGCATGTTATATTTCTGTCTTGAAATGTATTGCTCTGGCTTTCATATTTTCCCTTTACATTCACTCCTTTTAATGCATGCTACATTTCTGTCTTGAAATGTATTGCTCTGGCTTTCGTAGTTTCCCTTTACATTCACTCCTTTAATGCATGTTATATTTCTGTCTTGAAATGTATTGCTCTGGCTTTCATATTTTCCCTTTACATTCACTCTTAATGCATGTTATATTTCTGTCTTGAAATGTATTGCTCTGGCTTTCGTATTTTCCCTTTACATTCACTCCTTGTAATGCATGTTATATTTCTGTCCGTCTTGAAATGTATTGCTCTGGCTTTCGTATTTTCCATTTACATTCACTCATTTTAATACATGTTATATTTCTGTCTTGAAATGTATTGCTCTGGCTTTCGTATTTTCCCTTTACATTCACTCTTTTTAATGCATGTTATATTTCAGTCTTGAAATGTATTGCTCTGGCTTTCATATTTTCCCTTTATATTCACTCCTTTTAATGCATGTTATATTTCTGTCTTGAAATGTATTGCTCTGGCTTTCATATTTTCCCTTTACATTCACTCCTTTAATGCATGTTATATTTCTGTCTTGAAATGTATTGCTCTGGCTTTCCTATATTCCCTTTACATTCACTCCATGTAATGCCTGTTATATTTCTGTCTTGAAATGTATTGCTCTGCCTTTCGTATTTTCCCTTTACAGTCCTCCTTTTAATGCATGTTATATTTCTGTCTTGAAATGTATTGCTCTGGCTTTCGTATTTTCCCTTTTCATTCACTCCTTGTAATGCATGTTATATTTCTGTCTGTCTTGAAATGTATTGCTCTGGCTTTCATATTTTCCCTTTACATTCACTCCTTTTAATGCATGTTAAATTTCTGTCTTGAAATGTATTGCTTTGGCTTTCGTATTTTCCCTTTACATTCACTCCTTTTAGTGCATGTTATATTTCTGTCTTGAAATGTATTGCTCTGGCTTTCATATTTTCCCTTTACATTCACTCCTTTTAATGCATGTTACATTTCTGTCTTGAAATGTATTGCTCTGGCTTTCATATTTTCCCTTTACATTCACTCCTTTTAATGCATGTTAAATTTCTGTCTTGAAATGTATTGCTCTGGCTTTCGTATTTTCCCTTTACATTCACTCCTTTTAGTACATGTTATATTTCTGTCTTGAAATGTATTGCTCTGGCTTTCATATTTTCCCTTTACATTCACTCCTTTTAATGCATGTTACATTTCTGTCTTGAAATGTATTGCTCTGGCTTTCGTATTTTCCCTTTACATTCACTCCTTTTAGTGCATGTTATATTTCTGTCTTGAAATGTATTGCTCTGGCTTTCATATTTTCCCTTTACATTCACTCCTTTTAATGCATGTTATATTTCTGTCTTGAAATGTATTGCTCTGGCTTTCGTATTTTCCCTTTACATTCACTCCTTTTAGTGCATGTTATATTTCTGTCTTGAAATGTATTGCTCTGGCTTTCATATTTTCCCTTTACATTCACTCCTTTTAATGCATGTTAAATTTCTGTCTTGAAATGTATTGCTCTGGCTTTCGTATTTTCCTACATTCACCTTTTAGTGCATGTTATATTTCTGTCTTGAAATGTATTGCTCTGGCTTTCATATTTTCCTTTACATTCACTCCTTTTAATGCATGTTACATTTCTGTCTTGAAATGTATTGCTCTGGCTTTTGTATTTTCCCTTTACATTCACTCCTTTAATGCATGTTATATTTCTGTCTTGAAATGTATTGCTCTGGCTTTCGTATTTTCCCTTTACATTCACTCCTTTTAATGCATGTTATATTTCTGTCTGTCTTGAAATGTATTGCTCTGGCTTTCGTATTTTCCCTTTACATTCACTCCTTTTAATACATGTTATATTTCTGTCTTGAAATGTATTGCTCTGGCTTTCGTATTTTCCCTTTACATTCACTCCTTTTAATGTATGTTATATTTCTGTCTATGAAATGTATTGCTCTGGCTTTCGTATTTTCCCTTTACATTCACTCCTTTTAATGTATGTTATATTTCTGTCTATGAAATGTATTGCTCTGGCTTTCATATTTTCCCTTTACATTCACTCCTTTTAATGCATGTTAAATTTCTGTCTTGAAATGTATTGCTCTGGCTTTCATATTTTCCCTTTACATTCACTCCTTTAATGCATGTTATATTTCTGTCTTGAAATGTATTGCTCTGGCTTTCATATTTTCCCTTTACATTCACTCCTTTAATGCATGTTATATTTCTGTCTTGAAATGTATTGCTCTGGCTTTTGTATTTTCCCTTTACATTCACTCCTTGTAATGCATGTTATATTTCTGTCTGTCTTGAAATGTATTGCTCTGGCTTTCGTATTTTCCCTTTACATTCACTCCTTTTAATACATGTTATATTTCTGTCTTGAAATGTATTTCTCTGGCTTTCGTATTTTCCCTTTACATTCACTCTTTTTAATGCATGTTATATTTCTGTCTTGAAATGTATTGCTCTGGCTTTCGTATTTTCCCTTTACATTCATTCCTTTTAATGCATGTTATATTTCTGTCTTGAAATGTATTGCTCTGGCTTTCATATTTTCCCTTTACATTCACTCCTTTTAATGCATGTTAAATTTCTGTCTTGAAATGTATTGCTCTGGCTTTCGTATTTTCCCTTTACATTCACTCCTTTTAATGCATGTTATATTTCTGTTCTGAAATGTATTGCTCTGGCTTTCGTATTTTCCCTTTACATTCACTCCTTTTAATACATGATATATTTCTGTCTTGAAATGTATTGCTCTGGCTTTCATATTTTCCTTTACATTCACTCCTTTTAATGCATGTTCAATTTCTGTCTTGAAATGTATTGCTCTGGCTTTCTATTTTCCCTTTACATTCACTCCATGTAATGCCTGTTATATTTCTGTCTTGAAATGTATTGCTCTGGCTTTCATTTTCCTTTACATTCACTCCTTTAATGCATGTTATATTTCTGTCTTGAAATGTATTGCTCTGGCTTTCCTATATTTTCCTTTACATTCACTCCTTTTAGTGCATGTTATATTTCTGTCTTGAAATGTATTTCTCTGGCTTTCATAGATTCCCTTCACATTCACTTCTTTTAATGCAAGTTACACTTCAGTCTTGAAATGTATTGCTCTGGCTTTCGTATTTTCCCTTTACATTCACTCCTTTAATGCAGGTTATATTTCTGTCTTGAAATGTATTGCTCTGGCTTTCGTATTTTCCCTTTACATTCATTCCTTTTAATGCATGTTATATTTCTGTCTTGAAATGTATTGCTCTGGCTTTCATATTTTCCCTTTACATTCACTCCTTTTAATGCATGTTAAATTTCTGTCTTGAAATGTATTGCTCTGGCTTTCGTATTTTCCCTTTACATTCACTCCTTTTAATGCATGTTATATTTCTGTTCTGAAATGTATTGCTCTGGCTTTCGTATTTTCCCTTTACATTCACTCCTTTTAATACATGATATATTTCTGTCTTGAAATGTATTGCTCTGGCTTTCATATTTTCCCTTTACATTCACTCCTTTTAATGCATGTTCAATTTCTGTCTTGAAATGTATTGCTCTGGCTTTCGTATTTTCCCTTTACATTCACTCCATGTAATGCATGTTATATTTCTGTCTTGAAATGTATTGCTCTGGCTTTCGTATTTTCCCTTTACATTCACTCCTTTAATGCATGTTATATTTCTGTCTTGAAATGTATTGCTCTGGCTTTCCTATATTCCCTTTAAATTCACTCCATGTAATGCCTGTTATATTTCTGTCTTGAAATGTATTGCTCTGGCTTTCATATTTTCCCTTTACATTCACTCCTTTTAATGCATGTTATATTTCTGTCTTGAAATGTATTGCTCTGGCTTTCGTATTTTCCCTTTACATTCACTCCTTTTAGTGCATGTTATATTTCTGTCTTGAAATGTATTGCTCTGGCTTTCATAGTTTCCCTTTACATTCACTTCTTTTAATGCATGTTACATTTCTGTCTTGAAATGTATTGCTCTGGCTTTCGTATTTTCCCTTTACATTCACTCCTTTAATGCAGGTTATATTTCTGTCTTGAAATGTATTGCTCTGGCTTTCGTATTTTCCCTTTACATTCACTCCTTTTAATGTATGTTATATTTCTGTCTTGAGATGTATTGCTCTGGCTTTCGTATTTTCCCTTTACATTCACTCTTTTTAATGCATGTTATATTTCTGTCTTGAAATGTATTGCTCTGCCTTTCGTATTTTCCCTTTACATTCACTCCTTTTAATGCATGTTATATTTCTGTCTTGAAATGTATTGCTCTGGCTTTTGTATTTTCCCTTTACATTCACTCCTTGTAATGCATGTTATATTTCTGTCTGTCTTGAAATGTATCGCTCTGGCTTTCGTATTTTCCCTTTACATTCACTCCTTTTAATACATGTTATATTTCTGTCTTGAAATGTATTGCTCTGGCTTTCGTATTTTCCCTTTACATTCACTCTTTTTAATGCATGTTATATTTCTGTCTTGAAATGTATTGCTCTGGCTTTCGTATTTTCCCTTTGCATTCACGCCTTTTAATGCATGTTATATTTCTGTCTTGAAATGTATTGCTCTGGCTTTCGTATTTTCACTTTACATTCACTCCTTTTAATGCATGTTACATTTCTTTCTTGCAATGTAATGCTGTGGCATTCCTATTTTCCCTTTACATTCCCTCATAGTAATGCATGATATATTTGTTACAGCACCAAGCTATTGTATATCTGCTGTGGCTCAGTGATAATTCATGCATTCTAGTGTGTCCAAGTCCAGGGTTCAAGACTGACAGGGGTATTTTATTTTGCTGATGAGCAGACTATAGGCCTTGTCATGCAGAGTGACTAAGGCACTTTAAAGCAGTTGTAAGTGGGTTTGTGCGAGCTTGCACAACGGTTAGCTACACTTATCTATGCGTAGCTAAGCGCACACAAGCGCACACCCGCTGACTGCTGCTTAAAAGTGCTTACTCCCGCTATCACCTGCTCTCATTTCTTTTAAAGAAAAGAAAATGGGGAAATAGGAAAGTGGTGAAAAAGGGGGCACAAAGAGGGTTGGACAGTAGGAAAACAAGCTCGGGATGTGCAGGAAGGATGTAGGGAAGGCCCATAGCTGCCCAATTCTTTACCAGCATCAGCTGAGGATATGTTTGAAATTTAGAGTGAAATTTGAAACCTTCCACCCCTGAGAGAGGTGAGAGGACAACATAGTATGTTGTACAGCCAGTTGTAATTATCAGTTTACATGTCCAGCAGACATGTGTGAGAAATGGGCAGCTATGTATGGGGCGTAATTTTTTTTGCGGGTACAGATTGCCTTTTTTTTTTTTCAGGTAAAAGTGGAATGTGAGGTAAAGGAAGTAGGAATATTGGGGGAGGTGGGTTGGGAGGTTAACAGACAAGACAAACAAGATGCATACAGGTGTGGAGTATGACACATGTGGTGGGTAAATACAATATACGGGGAAGGATGTTTGGATATCGCAAGCCCATGAGCCCACAGATGGGAACAGTGGAACTGAGATCCCCACCCATGGGCAGTTACCACTGCAACTTCACAGCCCACGCCAATGCTGTGCTGGGGGCTGGATAGGAGGGGCAGGCACACCCGTGAGCTGCGCCACTCTCTCCTCAAGCTGGCATAGGGGATCAGTCACAGAACGCCTGATCTCACTACGCACCACAGCCCGGACCCTTTGGAGAGTGAGTGGAGGCTGTCCTCCGGCCACGCTTGCAGAGGGGGGGCAAGCCCCATCCCCTGCAGCGCTTCCACCCGAAGGTGGCACAGGGCCACTGGAAGAGGAGGTCCCGGGCTGGACACTGGTGCCAGGTGCAATTGCCAGATGAGGTGGGAGAGGTGGGTCCGCTGGGACTCGCCTTCCCAGTTGTCCTATGTTTAGCAGTATTTAATGGCATTTTGGGTTAGTAACAAACAACACCATTCCAAATTAGTTGTAACAGCATGCATTAGTATTCCCATTAACCAAACACTCATGAATTCTAAACGTTGAGCAGCAAGCATAAAACATGCATATTTAAAACAACAGAGGACATTCCAACAGCATGCAGGGTTGATTTGTGGCAACAGGCCATCAGGTTTGGATATGTGAACAGGGCACATGCATCAACATACATGCAGATATGTATAAACCAACAGGACAAATGTCCATAGGAATTAATTGTGAATACACATACCCAGTTTGGTGTGGAATGGCATCATTTGTGAACGTAACATAGGGGGGGGGGTATAATATTACATTAACAACTTAAAATACCTATACGTATACTGTACATTCCTATTAGATGCAGATATATATCCCCTGCATGTATTAGTACAGTTCCCTGTATGTAACCTTAGAAATGTTAGTGATGGAGATATTACTGCTACATTAATATACATTCCATTTGTATTCATATATGTTCATATCTGGCTGTGTTCAGGTAAAGTATCCTGCTACATTTGAACAGTTACGTACAGTTTTAGCAACACACTGACATTTGTGGGATCACAAGCACAAGCTGCTCATGTACTGGATTAACATGTACATACTATACATGAAACAGTTGAGGACTATAAATATTCTTTTGAGATACTGGCATTCCCATCAGCCAGTTTATATGGGCCTAGACAACTGTGGATGTTCAGCATTTCATACAACTATACTATCTCCATAATGCAAGGGTACAACAACATATCCAAAATATGGGATGGACACAGTCCAGGTATTGTACTTTATTAAAAACATTTCACTCTTTGGTTGTGGCTGTCTCATTCACTTCATTATGTAGTGCATGCAGTATACCTTTATTCCAGACTTCTTACACCTTTATTGGTAGCTTCAAACTCTTTCTCACACTCTCTCACTTATTTTATATTTACATCTCAGGATGGTACTTAATTCCAGGCTTTATTAACATTTATTACTGGGTTACAACAATCCTTTCCAGCTGACTCACTTATTTCATATGAGAGTATATACAAGGATGTATTCATGACTTGTCTGTCCTTTATTGATGGATTAGAACACTCATTTTCAGGCTGAAGCAGTTATCTGATATTACAATACAGGTGGAAACTCTATTTGCGACTTGTTTACTCTTTATTAATGGATTATAATACTCTTTTTCAGGCTGCATCACTTATCTGATCTTAGCATACTAGAAGAAGCTTTATTCTAGGCTTATTTGACCTTTATTACTGGGTTACAACACTGAACTCTTTTACAGGCTGTCTCACTTATATTCTATAATAGATTTTGAAGAACACAACCCAAAGCTGAAGACGTTCTCACCAAAAAGAACAACCAATGGTATAGTGCAAAAAATGAGAACAGTCACCACGATCAACACTCTTGAGTAGGCAAAATCCAAAGTAGTCACAGTTCAAAAAATCATTTCCACGATAAAGATATAGGAAATCTTTTATTTGGACAAAGATGAGCGCTTTCGCATAGTTAAACTATGCTTCATCAGATACAATAATATAACAATGCTAGAGCAAATAAATAGCCCAACTTTTGGCGGGCTCATTATGCTAAACCTTAATCACCTCTTAATGAGTTTCAGCTCATCATGACACTTAAAAAACAAACACACTATTTCTACACTCCGTTACTAAAAACCAGCACATGACATTGCAAAACATTACTGTAATTTGTTGGAAAACAAAGCTCAGCAAAGTTTAAGTAGTCATTGAAAATAAAATCCGTAAATACATACTGCAAAAAATGCTCATTCATTAGAGTTGCTAAACAGAAACGCTAACTTTAAAATGTACATTTGCTTTGCAGTCTACAACACTTGCTTGCTTGATTATATAAACGGATGTTTCCACAATACTCATAGTCTTATAAAACATATGCATAGGAATTCCATACCTTAATTATCCAGATATCTAAAAGAAGTAAGTCCTTACTCATAGTTCCATACACGGGGTAAACTTCACTAAAAAAGAGAACATTGACGTGTTGTCAATTCCATTACTAGCTAAAGTTCACTCCATTCGCTAGGTGACGTCACATGCCCTAGATACTCTACAAAGAGTGCATCTTACTCTAAAAGTTATCCCCTCGGTCCTAGTGCAAGACACTTTAGTTCGCATACTAAAGAAAACAAAGTAAAACACCACAGTGTTCACGTATATACCATCTTGCAGATTACAAGAACCTTGCTAATATTGCATAGATATGTGGGAAATTCCTGCTTTTAAAATCATACTTATAGGGAAAATATATTAAGACCCCTTAGTTTACATACTAAAAAAACAACACAATAAACATTACGATATTTGTATGCATACGATCTTGCATATTAAAAAGATCTTACTAATACTACAGAATTGTATAAACAATTCCTACTTATTGGACTGTAGATGTGAATGAAAAATGTATATATTGTAATGGATATACAGGATAGGAAGAGATGAAACCAAAATCATTCAAGGCATATATTATTGATGTTCCGTTTATAAGCAGGAAACCATTCATGCAGCCTCTATAGGTCTCATTCACTACCTTGTATAATAGGGTATGACATACTACAGTGTGCTTGTTCAAACTTAGGATAAGCACAAATATAATGTTAAGATGAACTATATAGAATCATCAATTACATTGAATATTATATTTTAAAAGATCTTTAACCAAAAAATCCATCAATCAATACAATATTTGTGTCTATACCTCACTTCAAAACATGTATATAAAATATTTTTACATAAGGATATATATATAGTAATATCTAAAACATGAATATGTATCTTTAACATAAAAAATAATACATAAATATATGTATATATATATATATATATACAAAAATAATATTAAATAAAAATATATACATATATAGCAACATAAAAGTACATGATTCAAGTGCACACATAATTCTATATTGAAAAAACCAATACTAGTATTATATGTCATTATTGCAACATTCAAGGCAACTGACCTTGTCCTACATTAAGCTAAAGACATAATGCCCTAAACAAATTCTTAATCATGCAGCTAGACAATGAGTTGATGCATGATCAAGAGTCTGTACAGTGGTCTATACATACACTCAAACCAAACTTCATTATATCAAATCTATGCCATAACAATATCCATACTACCTATTATTGTTTAAGAGTATATACATAACCATACATAGTATTATAGAATATATACCATGTTGTCTAGCAAAAATGACCGTCAGATGGTACAAACCATAATACCAGAAACAAATTTTCAAAAGTGCAAATATGCATAACATTAAGTGCTCATGTATTAAACCTTATGTGGAACTGTGAGTAACTAAAAGGCATACACCCATGAGCTACAAATCTACAAGATATGACCTAATGCTCAATAGTGTCCCCATGATCACTATTAGACAAATTACTCAAATGTCATGTAGCATACTACTACTTCATCTACGTTCAACCAGCACGGGTTTTAGGGAAATGGAGCTATTCAGTCCTGGTGGAATGTGTGCCGCTAGCTTCAGTATCCAATGTAGTTCTACCCTAGCCAATTTTTGTTCAATACTACCTCCTCTTAAAGTTGGAATAATTATATCCAGGACTCTGAATACAAATGAATGGGAGGGGTATTCATTCACATGCCTGGCCAAAGCATTTGTAACTTCATGTTTACGGATCCCATAGAGATGATCATAGATACGGTCCCTTAATCTTCTCTTGGTTAGGCCCACATAAAATGCTGTACAGAGAGAACAGGTTGCCAGATAAATCACATTCTTGGTATTGCAGTCAGCATAATATACAGGTCTAAAGACAAGATTCATACTCGGATGTTGATAAATCTGTACCCTACTTATACTGTTGCACCTGTGAAAAAAGGAACATACCCTTGTTTGGACTGTCCCAGGTGCAACAGTATAAGTAGGGTACAGATTTATCAACATCCGAGTATGAATCTTGTCTTTAGACCTGTATATTATGCTGACTGCAATACCAAGAATGTGATTTATCTGGCAACCTGTTCTCTCTGTACAGCATTTTATGTGGGCCTAACCAAGAGAAGATTAAGGACTGATATCTATGATCATCTCTATGGGATCCGTAAACATGAAGTTACAAATGCTTTGGCCAGGCATGTGAATGAATACCCCTCCCATTCATTTGTATTCAGAGTCCTGGATATAATTATTCCAACTTTAAGGAGGTAGTATTGAACAAAATTGGCTAGGTAGGTACATTGATACTGAAGCTAGCTGCACATTCCACCAGGACTGAATAGCTCCATTTCAAACCGGCTGGTTGAACGAGATGAAGTAGTAGTGCTACATGACATTTGGTAATTTGTCTAATAGTGATCATGGGGACACTATTGAGCATTAGGTCATATTTTGTGAATTTGTAGCTCATGGGTGTATGCCTTTTAGTTACTCACAGTTCCACATAAGGTTTGATACATGGGTACTTAATGACATGCATATCCGCATTTTTGAAAATTTGTTTCTGGTATCATGGTTTGTACCATCTGACGGTTATTTTTGCTTAATAACATAGTATATACTTTATAATACTATGTATGGTTATGTACATACTCTTATACAACAATAGGTAGTATGGATATTGTAAGGGCATAGATTTGCTATAATGAAGTTTGGTTTAAGTGTATATATAGATCACTGTACAGACTCTTGATCGTGCATCAACCCATTGTCTAGGTGCATGATTAAGAATTTGTTAGGGCATTATGTCTTTAGCTTAGTGTAGGGCAAGTTTAGTTGCCTTGAATGTTGCAATAATGACATATAGTATTAGTATTGGTTTTTAATATAGAATTATGTGTGCACTTGAATCATGTACCTTTATGTTGCTATATATATGTATATTTTCACATAATATTATTTTTATATATATATATATACACATATTTATGTATTTTTTCTGCTAAGGATATATATCCACATGTTTTAGATATTACTATATCTATATATATATTTTTATGTCAAAATATTTTATATACATGTTTTTGAAGTGAGGTATAGACACAAATATTGTATTGATTGATGGATTTTTTGGTTAAAGATTTTTTAAAATACAATATTCAATGTAATTGATGATTATATAGTTCATCTTAATATTGTATTTGTGCTTATCCTAAGTTTGAACAAGCACACTGTAGTATGTCATATCCAATTATACAAGGTAGTGAATGAGACTGCATGAATGGTTTCCTGCTTATAAATGGAACATCAATAATATATGCCTTGAATGATTTTGGTTTCTTCTCTTTCTATCCTGTATATTCATTACATTATACACATTTTTCATTTACATCTGCAGTCTAATAAGTAGGAATTGTTTATACAATTCTGTAGTATTAGTAAGATCTTTTTAATATGCAAGAGATGATGCATACTAATATCGTAGTGTTTATTGTGTTGTTTTTTTAGTATGTAAACTAAGGGGTCCTAATATATTTTTCTATAAGTATGACTTAAGAAGCAGGAATTTTCCACATATCTATGCAATATTAGCAAGATTCTTGTAATCTGCAAAGTGGTATACGCATGAATATTGTGGTGTTTTACTTTGTTTTTTTAGTATGCGAACTAAAGTGTCTTGCACTAGGACCGAGGGGATAACTTTAGAGTAAGATGCACTCTGTAGAGTGGCGGCATGTGGCGACCTAGCGAATGGAGTGAACTTTAGCTAGTAATGGAGTTGCGTCAATGTTCTCTTTTAGTGAAGTTTACCCGTGTATGGAACTATGAGTAAGGACTTACTTCTTTTAGATATCTGGATAATTAAGGTATGGAATTCTTATGCATATGTTTTTTAAAACTATGAGTATTATGGAAATATCCGTTTATATAATCAGCAAGCAGTGTAGACTGCAAAGCAAATGTACATTTTAAAGTTAGCGTTCTGTTAGCAACTCTAATGAATGAGCATTTTGCAATGTACATTTTATTTTGACGACTGCAAACTTTGCTGAGCTTTGTTTTCCAACAAATTACAGTAATGTTTTGCAATGTCATGTGCTGGTTTTCAGTAACGGTGTAGAAATAGTGTGTTTGTTTTAAGTGTCATGATGAGCTGAAACTCATTAAGAGGTGATTAAGGTTTAGCATAATGAGCCGCCAAAAGTTGGGCTATTTATTTGCTCTAGCATTGTTATATTATTGTATCTGATGAAGCATAGTTTAACTATCGCGGCGCCATCTTGTCCAAATAAAAGATTTCCTATATCTTTATCGTGATGAAATTTTGAACTGTGACTACTTTGGATTTTGCCTACTCAGTGTGTTGATCGCAGGACTGTTCTCATTACACTACTATTATATTCTATAATAATACTAGCTGAATAATTACTAACCTGCCTGGTGGCGCAGCCTTACCAGCCTATCAGCATAGGCTTGCTGATTCGTGGAACGAACACCTTCAGCTGTAATATAAATGAAGGGATATTGGAACATACCTATCCATACTATAGGCTAGGATAGCATTTCTTGCATACTTAATTACATGGATACTTACTCAGTAGTGGGGCATTGGGCATCTGATGGGCCTCCTGGATCCATCAGTTCAGTTGGTCCTCCTTTTGTCGCTTCAGGTCCGCATGGTGGTGACAGACTTGCTCACCAGTCCTAGGAATGCCTGTGGCACTGGTAAGATCATGTGCCATCTGGTTCCACGCCTCTGCCTTGTATGCTCCCCATTGAACCTGGCCCTGCAAGAGTCGGCCTTCATGTTGGTGGACTAGGAGCCAAACCATATATTTGGACTCCTCAGTGCCCCACCTTTGTGCTCTAAAGCGATTGCCCTCTCTGACACCTGCCATCCTGACTGCAAATGGGTACCACAATCAGTTATGGTGAGTATTCCCACTGATGGGGCTTAAATATGCCGCATTTCCCGCACTTTTTTGTGATTGGCCATTTTTGAGAATTCTAAGCTGACTGCAGACCTGCTTAGTAATGGTTAATCTACCATTTCTACGTATATGTATGCTAATAGTGGCTGTTTCTCCTAAGCTGTCATGGCTTAGTGGTTCTGTGCTTTGATTATGATGTCCTGGGTTCGAACCTTGTCACTCTTTTATTTTAACACTGTCTAGACAGGCTAGGGGGTGTGGCTGCTTTTAAGCAACCTAGCTCTACGTTTCTCCCTGGTGCCCTACCGTGCCCTGGTTGGCGCGTGCGATCAGCGCCAAACATTGTGCTGGGTAAAGCACTTTTAAACTTTGTGCAACTCTATTGCGCTGGGTAAAGCGCTATTAAACTATGGGCAACTCTGTTTTGCTGGGTAAAGCGCTATTAAACTCTGGGCACCTGTGTTTAGCTGGGTAAAGCGTTGCTTAACAGCAGGCTATTCTATATCTGGGTCCTTTAAAAATATATATTTTGTTCACTAATACATTGGCCATATCACTGCTTTTAATAAAATTTTAATCATATGTCTGGTATTATTTCAAATACTGATTTAAACATAAATATGAAGAGGAGTGGTGGGGCTCGAACTGTGAATGCCTTCTCGTTGTGCATACACTCTACCATTACGCCATTGCAATTTGGTGTGATTTGCATAAACATTCTTTCTTATGCTCTTCCATGTCAGAATTGCTAACTATAGCTAAGCAATGGGCACACCCGGCTTTTATCTTAAATACGGGCAGCTATACCGTGGATTTAAAAAAAATAAATAAATATTTTACTTTTTATACCTGTGATGGGGGTTTACAGTGTCAAGGAGTGTGGTGTTGGGTGCAAGTACATTTGAGCGAACTTGCTCTTGTGTGTTGACATTTTGCTTTTACTACACTTGCAGGGGCATGGACATTTAGATTGCTCGGCAGTCGAACACACCCCCTGCTTTCATACTTGGTCCGTGTAAGAGTTACGGTTGAGTCAGCATGCCCTCATGAATATTCTTGGCACACTGATGACATACCGTTCAACTGCAGCCTCCGAGTAAGACTTATTAAGTCTTACACGGAGCATTTGTGAATCCGGGGGTATATCATTCACTTCACATGTATTTTGTAACTTCGGGTTCTTTTTGTTTAACTACTAATTTATTAATCTTCCTTTGTATGTTCCTGCTGTGTGATCTTATTTTTTTATTATGAAATCTTCCATATCTGGGAGCCTTTGCCTGCATTTCTTTTCAAATATCTTTGGAGTTGCTTTTCTTGATTAGTTTGACTTTCTCCTTTGCATAAATATTGCACCATATCAGATCTCTTTTTCTTTGACATTGACCTTTCAGGTATTTCTACACTTTGTTCGATATATTTTCATACTTCATCTGTCACTACTTTTCAAAGTAGCCACAATTACTTTGTTTATATAATGTTTTCCATGGACCTTTTTTTGTTTTTTTAATTTTAACCACAAATTTTT
>NC_056743.1:1878161085-1878173585 GCF_019279795.1 Protopterus annectens
ATCATAGAAGTACATTACATGAAAATGTATTGCATTTCTCTGTTTTCCATGTTTGAACTAAGCCACTCATCATGTAAACACTGGTATTAAAAAAAGAAGAAAAAAGATATATGAAAATAAACAACCATTACAAAGTAAATGTTGATACAAATGAAAGATGTTGCACACCTCTGGATTTTAACTCTCACACCAATGGACCTTCCAAACAGTCTTTACTATAGACATAGCTTTGCAGTAACAAGACATATGGCACTTGTACACTTCTGACTTGTTTGTATATGCATTAATTTCAGATGTAGAATTGCCTTGTAATATCTGTGTAATGTAATGTAGGCCCTGGCAACTTTAAAACCTCCTAATTTTATGCATGTCGCAGTCTGTGTTTACTTTTTTCTTTGCAGCTCCTCAGCCTTAATGTAGACCCATTCTGGAGCTCTGTCAACATGTGCAGTGTCGCATACTATTTTAACCATTGTTCTTTTACTAATAATTACAATTGCTCTTGCTATTCTACTGTTATCTTGGTTTTGTTCAGCTCCCTTCATAAATTGTTCTAGTGTGTTGTTTTCTAGGTGCTCTACATTCGAATTTTTGTGTTTTAAATTCCGTGCATAAACTTCTGTTGGCTAGATACTGCTGTAATGTCCATAAGTAATTGCATTGTACTCTTTTTTTGTTTCATACAGTTTTTATTTTGGCTTGTGCCTGTTGTCTGCTAATAGTGTTTCTATCGCTGATATTACTTTCCCAGCTGTTGAAAACTGTTGCAATTGTTGTAAATTGTGCTATTTTTCATTCCATTTCAGTATTTTACCCTGTACTCACCTTTTACTGTTCATACTTACACCTCCCTGCATACTCTCTCTCATCTTTTCCACCATCATACTCCAACCTTCACTCACATTCACCCCCTGTACCCTTATTAGCCTGAGGCCTCCCATACCTTATGCATACCTTATACCTCTGTCTCAAGTAGCTCTCACCCCCATTTGTCTTACACCCTATACTCCTTTACATACTATACCCCTCCTTACACAGTACTGCTCACCCAGCTTTCTTGTTACACTTACCTTGGCTCCACGTCTCCCTAACCCATCTCCTTTTCTCTTCTCTTTTTTACAGGTTCACCAAATTTCCACATCTGCTAAGCCCACTGACCTACCTTGCCTGGTAATACATGCAGTCAAGTCCATTCATAAGTGCCGCCTTCCATATTGTTAATAGCTAAGGTTTGTCCTTCTATAAATACTAGTCTATACCTGAACTGTTGCTCTCCTGCTGGCTATCCCTTGCGTATCTCTGATCCACTCCCTGATCCTCTTCTACCCTGTTTTCCCCATGCTCCTACCTCAATCAATGTATTCCTACCCTCAAAGCTATCTGTTTGCCCTGTCCCCCTTATCCCACTCTCTTATTTTATCCTACTCTATTCTGTTCCTCCTTGCACTCCTCTAGTCTACTGTCTATCTCCTGCTCTTCTACTCTGACTGTTCTTCCACTCTGACCTGCTGCCTCTTTCCTAAGGGTTCACCTACAGTAATATCTGTGAGCTGCTATTCCCCCTCTGCCGCTCTTGCTCCCATTCCTGCCAACTCTCCTCCTTACTGATAGCTTTTTCTTTGCTTTCTTTTGGGGTGTAGCCCTGCTGATTGGGGGTGCTGTTCACCCTCTCTATGCTAGGGCTCATTTCTCTCCCCCTACACTACCCTCATTTCCATCCACCCCTACATCAGTTACTTTTATACCATCCACTCCCTCCCCTTCCTGCCTGATCGGCCACACATACTTAAACTACTTCAGTTGCTACTTTCTAGCAATCCCTCCTCTAACTGCTCCTTTAACTTTGCCCACTCACTAAAATGAAACTCCTATTCCTCACCATACCCCTTGTCCTCCTCCTATCATACCAACCTTTCTCAACCTTATATATGATCTCCTACCTCATGCATCCCTAACACTCCTCCATCCTCTTGCTCCTTAACTATCTCTCCATCTCTTTTCAACCTCCCAAATACCTGTCCTTATAAGCCTATCTTACTACAGAGCTATCCTACTTCCCGTACATCCAAAACTAAACTTTCCAACAAACTCCCATTTCTACCTTCTCTTACATTTTCCACTAGCAATGTACTCCTGTTGGGTGACATCCACCCAACCCTGGCCCCCCTTCCCACATTCCCACATCCCCTAATCCTCCATCAACCTCCCCCTCTTCTCATAATTCAAACTACCCTCATCCCCCAATCAGAACCATTCTTTATACAAACACTTAGCTATCTACTCACTAAACATTCAAAGTATCACTAACAAAGGCCACACATCACAAACAAGAAAATATACCCTTCTGGCTATAACATCTACCACTCTGATAGATACCCAAAAAAGGAGGTGGCATCACCATCCTTTACTCTGATAGCTTTAATCTCTCACCGGTAATCATCCCATACCCCCAACTTCCACCCAGCTGAACTAATCATCCTAAATTGCCACCTCAACTCACACAAAAAAATTTCCATTGCTTCCATGTATATTCCCCCAGGAAATAATATCCCAATCCTGGAAAATATACTATCCTGTTTTCTCCACAATATACACTATGAAACCCTCATCCTTGGAGATGTTAACATTAACTGGTCCAATGTTACAGCTGACTCTTCCCAATTTAATATCAACTTACAGGGATTTCATCAGCTGATTACTGCCCCACCCATCTTGCACAAACCCTCATCCTCCAGCTCCATTATTGACTGGAGTCTAACTAAATCCCCCAACCTCTACCATAGCCCATCCACCTTACCAGACTCTCTAAGTAACCATCTTCCCATCTCCATTCTTAGACACTCTACCCAACTACCCAAATCATACCTTTATAGAGATTGCCATAAACTATCTAACCTTAATATCACCCAATTTAACTCTATACTTTCTAGTACCAACGAGTCCATCCTCAAGCATATCCATCTTGATGACTCAGTAAGCAAATTTAATAACATATTTTAGATACCATGAACTCCCTTGCCCCCTCCAGGAGAATTACAATCAAATTTTATTATGCTCCTTGGCTTTCTAAGGAGACTAGATCTGTCATGCAAAAAAGAGACAGTTCTCAGAAAGCCTGGGTCAAAACAAAAGAACCACCCCAGCTTAAAACTAGAGACCTATCTAATATTGTCAAGAAACAAATCCACAAGGACAAAAAAATCCTACTACAACTCAAACCAAATCAATAGCAAAGCCAACCCTCATATATTGTGGCCTAATCTAATCAAAATTCTTCATCCTGGCCATCCTTCCAACCCCTCCCCTTTCCTAAATAAATCTCTTCTAGAAACTGCTACCCTCATCAAGCAACACTTCATTGGCATAACTGAAAAACTCACACCCTCCAGCTCCAAAACATCTGCTACCTCTACCCCTCTCAATACACTCAACAAAAACCCTTTTTTCCTTTCAGCCAGTTCCCACTTCCTACATTAAATCCCTTTTTCTGATACTGAAACTCTATTGTCTCTCCACAGACAATCTCCCTCCTACCTTCGTCAAACTAGCTGTTGAATCTATAGCCTGTCCTGTATCCATACTAATCAACTGAGCCATTCAAGAAGCAACAGTTCCTTCCATCTGGAAATCCTTTTTCACCATCCTCCTGCACAAAGGGGGAAACTCAACTGACCCATCTAACTATAGACCGATCGCCATCCTATCCCTCCTTTCTAAAATTCTTGAAAGATGCATTCACTCACAACTTCTCATCTATCTCCTCCAACAAAATCTTCTTACACCCACACAACATGGTTTCCGGCCTTACCATTGCACATCTACTGCCCTACTGTTATTTACTCATACCATTGCTGAGGTCCATGAGAAAAACTAACTCATATCCTGTCTCTTCCTAGATCTCTCCAAAGCCTTTAACACACCCTTTACTGCTATCTAAACTATCTAATCCTAACCTATCTGCTGCCCCCCTAGCCTGGTTCTGTAACTACCTTTCTTGTAGGCAACAATCTGTCAGATGGCTGTCATTGTGTTCCCCCTCCATTCTAGTCACATCCAGTGTTTCAAAGACTCCATCTTGGGTCCCCTCCTGTTCAATAGTTTTACTAATGAACTACACACATCCTTCAAAAATCCTCCCTAATCCAATATGCTGACTACTTGATTGTCATGTCCATCTCCAACAATATCACCCAACTCCATACCCAAACCCAGGACAGCTTTTTATCCATAAAAAACAAGTTCTTGCTCTTTCTCCCCCATTATCTCTCCCATCACAAGTCTACCTTTGTTATCACATCCTCCAATAACACCATCATACAACTGGACCCGCACAAAAAGACTTCTAGGTGCCATCATTGATGATGACCTTAAATTTAACCTATATATGCCCCAATATATGAAAAAAAACTCACCAGAAACGAGACTTGCTTTATCAGAAAAGAAAGTTTCTAAGTACCAATGTTAGACTCTTCCCTGTCACAGGCACTTCTTATCCCCTCGCTTCTATATGCTGCCCTTATCCTAACAAACATCCACTCCACAATGTTGCCCAAACCTCAACAAACCTACCACAAAATAGCTAGATTTATCACCAACTCTCCTTACAACTCACACCACTACCTTGCACTCAATTCTTTGCAATGGTTTGAACTCCCCCACCAACTCCTTCTATCACAATTTCAAATGATACACTCTATACTATACAAACCATCCTCCTGTCCAGCTCTCTCCTCTCTGGTTCCACCTACTCCCCCTCTAGGACCCTCCAAACCTCTAACCAGCAATTCTTAGATATCTACCACCTAAAGAAAAATGCTGGCAATCTACTATATAAGTCCTCTGTGGCCCAAGCCTGGAATAAACTTCCTTTACACATTCGCTACATTACCCACCTATTACACTTCAAAAAGGAACTCAAACGTCATCTACTTAACACCAAGACATGCCCCTACCAGGGCCCTACCTAACCCCTTCATACCCTTGTATTTCATTTCCATCACATATGTGTTTTTTGTTATATTAGACTTTGCCTATTTTCACTTATTAAACCAATAATTATTTAACTATTTCATTCAACCTCACATTATTGTAAGCCCAGCTGTCCATTTTGTATGTTTTGTACAATGCCACTTGCATTTTATTATGTGTCTGATTCTTACACCTGGATTCTTGTCCTATCTTATTTTTAATTGTACTATCCTGAAGTGTGACTTTTTATTATACTGTAAACTGTTTTTGTGACTGGAGTTTTTCTCCTTGGGTCTCCACTGAAAATGGGCTTGCAGCCCAGCTGGACTAACCTGGATAACAAATGTCAATAAATGAATACATAAATAAATAAATAAATGTAGTGCAATGAGTGATCACACAAACATTTGTGGCTATTGTTTGCATAAATACAGCTTCTGTTTTATCTTTGTTGGTGGCTTCTCTTTTCTAAGCATTAATCTGAGACATGCAGTCTGTAAGGCATTTTGTATTATTGTCCTTAAAATATATGAGAATATTACATGGCAATAATATACAGTTTTCAACAAAGGCAGGGAAGATTGGATATTACTGAACAAAAACCTTGAAACGTGTGTTGCTGACTTCCATTTAAAACCTTGATACAATTACTTCAACACTTTGTGAGTGTATACTGGCTGACAGACCCACTGCAGGTAAGGGAGTCTGAATTGTTGTGTATTCCTTCTCCCTTCCACTAACCATTCACAGTTGCAATCCATTAGCAACAAACACTGAGGTAGTGCCTATACTATGTTTGCATCTGATACACAATGGCAAAAGTTTAGGATTCAGCATTTCTAATAAGTTTGCACCTTATTTGCATCTTCAATGTGCTCACAGGCATGAGTTTACACCATAACAAAGTAACCATGTAGCAAGGGAACCTAAAGGTGAGAGGACTTGTGTATTTGTAGAGCACAACGGATTGACATTCCTTTATATTTGTCTGCACAAAAGGCATCTGATGTCGCTAAAGTATGCCTGTATTTTCCAGGTATATGCTAGATCTATTCACATGTTATGATGAGAACTGTTATTTATATGCATTAGGAAATTAACACATTATCTGTATGCATTTCTTATATGTCACTCTTGGCATAGGTATTTTGCCATGCATTGACTTTGGCAGACACACAGCCTTTTTAACTATCATTACAGATGGTATTTGTGTTATTTACTGTCTAATTCCATGGTAATGTAAAGTACTATATTGTCAATATTACAGGATTGTACTGCTTCTAGGATGACCCAAAGACACCAGTGAAGTGCTGGGAATGGTGAGAGGTGCCTAGCAATTGTATATAATTTATTTTTGAGTTGCACATGTGAATACATTTTGTGACAATTGTGTGGGAAGCATTCATAACAGGTGAACTATGTGCTATTCCTTGGACTCTACAAACTGCAATTTTCCTGTTATTTTGGAAGTGGAGGTGCCAAGTACTATTTGGGGATTTTCATATCACCAGTTTGGTTTCAAGAGTTTTGCTCTTGCAGTTGTATATTCATCTTGGCATTTCCATGTGTGTATAGGGAAATTGTATGTAACCAGTGGCATGTTGTAGCATAGAATTCAGAAACTGAATTAAGATCTTGAATGCTGATGCGCATGATATCCCCAGCATGTGCCCTGTTAGCCTCTGAAAGCTTCCTGTAGCTAAAACTGTAAGTGCTACACATACCTTAGTCTCCACAACTATGGGTTCTCCTCAGTTTACCTTTGCTTTATGTTGTGGAAAACAGAAGTTGCAGAGTTCCTATAGTGTTTCTCTATCCACCCTACAGCACTATACAATTTCCACATACAAGCAGTCCATGGTAAACTAACAGGGGTCTAAATACCCTTTTCCTTCTTTGCTGGGGTCTATTTGCAGCAGTAGCATAGACATATGCCTGTTTCACATACATACGTATAATAGCAACTAGAGCCTCTAACAGTGTTTCCATGTAGAGTACATTCCATGGCTGTATTCCAATAGGTTTTGGAATTCATAGGAATATCGTACATTGAGTCTACATGATTGCTTTATAGCTTGTTGAATAGCTCCTTTATCTTGAATTGGTTGATTACCATACAATTTATTTATTAATTTATTTTTATTTATTTAACATTTGTTTATCGTGAAAGTCCAACTGGGACAGATCCTATTTTTAGCGGATGCCTGGGAAAAAGGCTCCAAACATGTGTATTTAGAATGGGTGAGAAAACGGGAGCACCAGGAGGAAACCCACGTAAATGCAGGGAGGACATGCTGGCTCTGCACAGAAGGCACCCCAGCCGAGAATCAAACCTGAGAGCCTCCTGCAGTCTGCAGGACTGCAGATTGCAGTCCTGTGCAATGCACATGAGCTGTGTCTGCAGAAATGTGCCATTCTTGTCTACTGGCTGCCTGTGCCTTAGAGCTATCTGCCACCAAAAGTACACCCACTATGGTCACAGATTGTGCCTGTATGGTACAGACCATGTGTTCATCCTATAGGTAGTAAAGATTGTTTTATCCTTCTCCATATAGTACTGTGGAAAGGAAGTGCATACATGGTTGATGACTGCTTTCCTTTACACATTCTTCTGTTAATAGCTTTTGCCTTCAGCCCTGGGCTCAGCTCAGGCAGCAGTTATCTATTGTGAGACTCTGAATCAGCCTCTTATGTAGTTCAACATATAGCCAATCTCCACACATTTTATACCCACTCACACACAAAACACATCCACACATTAACACATGTACACCACTGTACTAATAAAATAATAGCCAGTGTACCCCTCAACAAACCAATGACACATGACTATAGGGTACTTCCTACATATGCCTTTATTTCTGTCTGGTCTCAGTGAGGGTACTGTACCTCTTGATGCATTTGGTCACCAAGCCTATGTTTCCCTGAATGTCTGGGATAACAAAGAACATACAGTTCACTGGTTAATGTGTGAACAGAGCAAGTTCATCACTAACCCAGGAGTATATCACAGGTACTGTTATCCATCACACCCACATACCCACAGTCAGAGCTCAGTCATTAGGTACAGCATTACTGAATGTCCATCATGCATTATACACATCCTAGCAAATCACAAAGGATGGTTATGTGTGCACAGTTTATAAATCATGGTAATTCTTTGGCTGTGTACTAACAAGGGACTGCACAAGGCTTGTACACCACTGCATTCAGAGTTCACAAATACAAATCCAGAGAAACATGTAAAACTACCAAGCAACAGCCACTGCATATCTCATTGTGAAGGTCTTCATATAACCAAAGGTGAAAATGTGGTCACCATATCTCATGCATCAAAGTAATCTGGTCCCAGTAATTTTAATGGATGCTTTCTTTTAGCTGTTTGCTTACTTGTTTATTTATTTACCAACTACTCTGGAATGCTGATGATGTTGGCAACATGTCTTGCTATACAAAAATGATTCTTTTTGAAAAGAATTCTGAAGAATGACAGTCATTCAATTAGCTGTAATGGGATAATCTGATGACAATACTCTCTCACTCATATCTCATCTCTCTTTCAACGTGGAGCATGAAATGGTTGACCTAAGGATAAGGAATGGAATTTAACTAAAGAAAATGTTTGCCAGAATGACAACTGTTAAACTTATTTGTGACTGTGGAAAATGTTAACTGTTGCAGCTACATTTTTCTTCTGAAGAATCTTGTTTTTTTATCACCTGCTACTGTGAAAGATTTTAGGATGTGTCTTTATGTTTTGAAGCTCTTTCAATATAATTACATTTTGTTTCTTACAGTCCAGATTGAGACAGATTTATTTTCTAATCATGGTATGGGGCAAGCTGCTGTAATAGTCTATGCGCAATTATTCAGAGCATTTTCCGTGGAAAACTGAAACAGTAGCCTCACTTATTGGTTCTGATTATTAAGTAGTTAATGATGTATGATAAAACCATTACAGCTGCTCAGCCATAATTCCTTTAGTGAATGGATACCTACATCAGTACCCACATGAACACTGACAAAATATCTCAAGTACTCTACCCCCACCCCATTGTTATCACCAGTCTCTACCCAAGCAGCTTGAATCCGGGCAGCTTTCCCCTCCACCCAGCCCTACCTACGACACTGCCACATGTTTCATAATAACTACTGCAATAATGTTCTGAGTGGAATAATTACAATGTTCAACAAAGATTTTAATTCTGTAGAGACTAGGCAACATGTGTAATATGCTTTCACATGGCACTGACTGATAAACAGTCACTGTATATTAAATGAAACAGACAAATAGCAATGCTGAATCTGAGTCGAATTTCTGACCAATTTGCACATTTATTTATATCTGTGCCACTTGATATTATTGTAACTCTCACACACACACACACACACACACACACACACACACACACACACACACACACACACACACACACACATACAGATGCACACACATGCACACAAACATATACACACATACACACATGCACACAAGCACACACGTGCACACACACACACACACACGCACGCACACACACATACGCACACACGCGCAAACGCACACACACGCACGTGTGCACACACGCACACACACACACACACACACACACACACACACACACACACACACACACACACACACACCTTTTCAGGGATACAATAAAACCAGCCAAATACATGCCTAGAAAGCACATGACAAAGCAATTAAATTAGCCTTTAAGTTTAGATGAAACATCAACTCAGTTTATTAAAAAAATTAAAAAATTACCAAGCAACACATGATCAAAACTACCTTGACTGAGTAAACAGAATCTATTTACATCTGTGATCTATGGAACCAAGAGTCATGATCTGAAACTCTAATGATTATTTACAGCTGCCTGGTGATACAGTAGACCACAGTCTCCATTAGTTGAGAGAATAAGATGGAATCTACATTACTGTCTGCAAGATTGACAAAACCTAGGAGGTACAGCACCCAGCAGGATACAAGCACTCTTATCAAACTAAGCAAACAACTTAGAGGTCAAATAAAGTCTAGCAGAGCCAAATTTGAGGTAAATTTGGCCTCCTAGGCCAAGGACAACCTCAAGGCATTTTTAGCAATGTCCCCAACCTCAAAGACAATACCCAGTTGTGTGCAGAGCTCATTGTAAATTGAGCCACCTATACTGAGCAAGAATATATAGCAAATCTAATGAGCAAGAAATTCATCTCCAACGTTACCCCTCTCTCCCCCTCAACATCTCTTTTTTCAAAACAGGTTTATTGTTTTAACATATAAGAGAAATATCATAACAATTTTATACAAGTAATTAAAAATAGGTATTATTATAATATTCAACAAAACAACTAAAGTATTTACAAAGACATCCACTACAATCAGATCAATTAATTAAACTAAAATACCATGCTATTGAAATTAAAATTTTTTTAACAAATTTTGTAAATTATCCCATACAATAAAATAAGATGTTTTTCTATTTGTTCTAGTCCTAATTGTGTTTATTTCCATATGGCACACTATATTCATAACATTTTTAAATTCATTGAATGAAGGAGGTGTATCTGAAATCAAATTTCTAGTTATTATTTTCCTAGCCACTGCTAGAATAGACCATAACAAGGGAAGCTTAACCTTTTTAACACTTTGAGGTACAGGTGTGTTGAATAATATAAGAGATTAAGAAATAATGAAATTATCTGTAAAAGAGCCTGCAAAAATTCATTAATTGACTTCCAGTATTCTTTCAATTTTATACAGTCATAAAACATATGAGCCCAGTCAGCATTAATTTCTACATTACATCTCTTACATAGATTATCTTTATTATTTATTTTATTCATCATCAAAGGTGTATAAAAGATCTATGTAAAATTTCCATGTATAAAGTCTCCAGACAATGGAAGACGTAGTTCTATAAGCAGATTCCAATATATATTGTTTATCTTGTTGATTTGGTGGGTCCCCATTAATAGAAGTGAAATAATTCCAGTATGAATCTACACTGTAAAAAGTTTCTTGCCTGATAACTTTATGTATGTATGAAAGTTTACCTTTATCAGAAACTTTATGTTGTAAATTTAATATCAAGTAATCAATCAGTGTTGGAATAGATTCTTTAACAGTTATAGACATTAAATCTATTTTATTAATGAGATGTTGTCTAAAGGTCTGAACCTCTCACCAGCAAGTTTCTCTTAGATCAAATTCTTGTTTCAAGAAATCTAGATTTTTAACTTTATTATCAGATATCAACTGATACCAGTACTTTAGATCATTATCTATAGCTAAATGAGTTCCTTCAGAAGTAGATGACAAAAGCATACCCTGAGTATACATTATAGGAAATACAATAAAATTCCATTCCCTATACTTAGGGTGCATGAATATAAAGTTACGATAACTAATAATAATATTTAATGGGTAACAAACCATATGTTTAGGTGTAATAGGTGAAGTACAAAATTCCTTTAGTAACCATAACATGGAGTTATTTACAATCATATTTTTATGTGTTAAGGAGATTTTCATGAAGTGTATACTAATTAGCTCCCAATAATCTTTCCATTTTGTGACATATGACTGATCTATTAATAAAGTAATAACTTTTACAATAGAAGAGATAGTATATAAATTAAAGTCCCCCTTGAGACCAGCTATTAGTATGTTTCTTTAATGCAATCCTAGGTCTATTAGGTGCCCATAAGAAATTTAACATTAGTGTGTTCAGTTTCTTGATAATTATTTTTGTAGGTGGAAGTATTATTGATTGTATTAAGTATAAAATCTTGGGGAATATTATCATTTTAATAATTGTAAGTCTCTCCTCCATAGTAAAAAACATATTATTCCAGGTATTAAAAAGATTTTGTATATTAAGAAAACAGGTATTATAATTATTATATATAATACATTTAATATCTTTAGATAGTATTATACCTAAATAAGTTATCTGACCTGAATTGGGTACATATTTAGTAAAATCACTAATGAGAATATTTTTTCGTGTATATATAGGTAGTATTTTAGTTTTTCCTTCATTGAATATTAAACCAGAAATACTTTTAAAATTCATCATGTTATCAAATAGAGACTGTATAGAAGAATTAGATCCTGCTGATGTAATTAGAACATCATCTGCAAAAAGTTGAATTTTGAATGTTGTATTTTCATCTATTTCAAAACCCTCTATGTCAGTACTGTTTCTGATCAAATTAGCCCAAGGCTCCATTATTAAAGTGAATAATAGTGGAGAAAGTGGACATCCTTGTTTTGTACCTTTAAGAATGGGTATTTTTGTGAAACATATGTTCCTACCTTAATATAAGCCAACGCCTTTGTATAAATGTTCAATTAGATTTACAAATGCATCCGAGAAGTTTGTGCACTTCATTAAGGTAAACAGATAGTCCCAACTTACTGAATCAAATGCTGAACTTATATCAAGACTAATAAGTGTTAAATCTTTCTTTTTCCTATTTGCAAAATCTATTAATGTTAAAGTTCTTCTTATATTATCAAAAGTATT
>NC_056743.1:1878178585-1878224250 GCF_019279795.1 Protopterus annectens
TCAGTCCTCAATTATTTGCAAATGATTTGCCAGAAAACAGCAATTTTATGAGAAACCAACAAAAAATGTGAGAAACCAACCAGAAATCTAGACAGCTGAGCGGTATGGTGTGGGTTCTTTGTTTACCTCTTTATTACATAAAAAACACATCAGGATGGATAGCAGCAATACATATATAAACAAACTGATAGACTGTACAGATACACATGCTTAGATCTCAACAGCTAACTACAAAATCGCAGTTGGGTTCACATGTGCTCAATATTTATACTCGTGTACAAGCCCCTAGGAAGCTTCTTAAAGGTATATAAACATTGATCTACATCCTTCCTCTTAAATAAATTGAAGGCAATCAAAATGACATCAAACTAAGACATGCAACAATATATACATTAGGAATAAACACAATGTTCATGTTCAAGTTTCCCTGTATCTGGAACATGGTCTAGAAATATGACCTGATCTAGTGACATAGTAATCATAAGTGGGTTTAGCAACAGGGACAGTCTTCGGTGACCAACTCATATCAGGAACATCAGGATTCATCTCAGGAATGGAAATGCTCATTAGAACATCTTCTGGAACTGGAACACCGGATGACTCACTCGATGATATAGGGTCATTCTCACAACCTAGCTGCTGTGGTACAGGTTCAGACACTGGGATTAAATGTTTCTGATTCCACCTGAATTGTGCTCCTTGTGATTCCACAATATACAGTCTGGGCTCTGGACAAATACTCTTCACGACACCAATCCAATCATACCCATTGCATGTTTACATTCTCACTGTGTCTCCTTCATGTAATGGATTGACTGGTTTACTGGATTTGTCATAGAGCTTCTGGGTCAAGCACTTCTTGGACAGATGAGCTTTTATCAATCTGTTATCACTTGGAACCAATAAACTATTGCTGATAGGAAGTGAAGTTCTGGTTTATCTCCACAGAAGTATCTGTGCAGGTGAGCCAAGATACTTGTCACAGGAAATATTTCTAAGGTTCAAGAGATTCAAGTAAACATCACTATTGTCTCATTTCAACTTCTCTTGTAACTGTTTTGCACTTTGATCTGCAAAAACACACTCCAAATGGGCCTTGTAATTATGTACTGACAGGCACACACAGACAATACTTGTAATAACAGACAAATACACAATAAACTGCTTGAAAGACTATAACTTTCGATAAACTCTTCGCAGAGTACAATGTTTCGAAATATGCTTTGAAATGGCTGTATTTTGTGAAATAACTGCACTGTAATACTGCACAAACATGCATAAACTCCATGCACTTCTAATATCTCTGATAGCTTTAGTTAATGCGAAAAAGTATTGCTTCATGAAAAAATGCGGTCATTTTCTTTATTTTATTTGTTTTATGCAATTCAAACTTTATTTCAAACATTTTGTAGTAATTCAAATATTTCTGTCAATGTGTCACAGTTTTGGACATTCTGTGTAACTAATAATTCGTTTTGAGTGTTCTGTATGCCTAATTTTATATTTTGTGAATAAAAGATCATTTAAGTAAGCTTTGATGCCTGAAATTAATTTCTGACCCAGTTTTGTGAATTGAACTTGCAGTGGAGATGATCCACTCCTATATAATCCTCCAACTGCAATCAAATACCTTTAGTCTTGTACCTGGCGAAACTGGCTCCATTCTGGCTTCATGTCATTTTAGACATGCCACTTCTGGCACCATGTCGCTCAATCTACCTTATCACAAATAACAAGCAGTGTGGGTTCTTTGTTTAACTTCTTTATTACATAAAAACACATCAGGATGGATAGGAGCAATACAAATATAAATAACTGATAGACTGTAGAAATACACATGCTTACATCTCAACAGCTAACTACAAAACGGCAGTCAGGCTTGTACATGCTCAGCATTTATACTCTTGAGCAAGCCCATAGGAAGCTTCTTAAAGGTATATACACATTCATCTACAGTTTCCATGACTGCTTGACTGTAAGAGGACATTTGGTCCCCAGTTATGAAATTCACTATATATATATCTGTAAAAAACATGATGTCATGCAGTTGTTGACCAATGTCAGTTGTTTGTTACAGATAGATGAAAACTAACTGAATTGTTTAACTATTAGCGCATTACAACAGCATCTCTTTAAACTACCTCAGCAGTGGTAAATGCATATTTTTCATGTTCATAGGTTCATAGGTTCATACTAGGCTATCTGCCCGAGGGCATTTACAAGCCTAGCCCATCGTTTTGTGGCTTACGCCACCCCTTTAGTATGGGGAACTATACCCATTATTTTGCTGTGCCTCTGTCGAGCAGTGACACTGAGGTAATCCCTGGGTATATCTGCGATCTCCCATCCATTGGTCAAGATTTCTCTTGAACAAGGCCAGCGAGGTGCTCTGCCTCACATGTACCGGGATTTTGTTCCACAGCATAGGGAGTCTTTGGGTGATGAATCTATCCCTCCAGCACGTTCTATTAATAGCCGTGTCGAGGTTTAAGTCTCCCCTTGTGGCTCTGATGGATCTAGATTTTGAGGTGAAGCATATTCATCAAATCTGGGTTTGACATGGCCTTGTATGTTAGGCAAAGGTCACCTCTGAGCAAGCGGGCGACTGAATAGAGCTGGAGTTCTTTCAGTCGGGCAGCATAGGATAGATTTTGAGACCCTTTATCCTTTTGGTGAGGAACTTTTGTGGCCTCTCCAGCTGCTGCAAGTGTCGGGTCAGATACATTCCGAATGGGGCATTGTACTCAATCATTGGTCTGATGAGTGATGAGTAAAGGGAGACTATAACCTCCCTTGATCTAGATGAGAATCCCTTCATGATAAGGTGGGCAATGTAGAAGGTCTTCCTAACTACTTTAGCTACATGGGTGTCGAATGACAGACTACTATCAACCTGGGTCCCCAGGTCCCTGATAACTTCTTCTGTGCTCAGTGGATTGCCACCTATTTGGTAGCTAGGGGTAACCTTGTTTTTCCCGAAGGGTATGACTATGCATTTTTGGCATTTAACTTTAGGCCGGCTCTGGCACCAGTTATCCGTTTCTGTGAGACTCTTCTGAAGGATATCTGTGTCAGATGTGTTTTCTACTATGGCCCAGTTTGCAGTCATCTGCAAACTTTGTCAGCTATAACCCTCCTGTGTTTGCTTGTACTGAAAAGTAGATGCCAAACAAGAGTGGGCCCAGGACTGAGCCCTGTGGGACACCACTTGTGACAGGCTTTGAGTCTGACATGGCGCCAGCAACTCTGACCTTGTGCGTTCTGTCACTCAGCCAGTTTGCAACCCATCTTGTGAGGTATGGGTTAACATTTAAGCTGATGAGTTTTTCAATGATACCGAGTGGGGTATTGTATCAAGGCCTTAGCCAGATCAAGGTAGGCTGTATGGACTGCCTTTCCCTCATCAATGGCTTTGGTAACTGTTTGAAAAAAGTCAACCAAGTTTAAAAGGCATGATCTGCCTTTGACAAAGCCAAACTGGGTTGGATCCAAAGTCTGCAAATTCCCTATGTCTTTATTTATGAGGTCCATTATGATCCTCTCCATGGCTTTGCAGATAAGGCTTGTCAAGCTAATGGGCCGGTAATTTCCAGGGTCGGTGGAGGCACCGCCTTTGTGAAGTGGGACCACAGTTGCAGTCGCCACTCCTGGGTGCGTATCCAGAGGTAAGACTTTGATTAAACAGCTGTCCTAGCTGTGGGTTTAATTCCTCATTGATTTCGTGGAGCACACAGCCGGGGACACCATCAGGTCCCATGGATGCTGTGTTTTTTGCTTTGGAGAGAGCAGTTCTCACTTGGGCTGGAGATGTTTGGGGGCTGCAATCATTTGGTATAGATATCTCTCCTTTTGGGGGAGGGGAGAAGTTTGCACTGAACCTGTCAGCCAGTATGTTGGCAATGTCTGTAGGATCAGTAATCTTCACATCATTTTGAACTAGTTCTGAGCATATCTGGGAGTTTCCTCCTAGGTTTCTAACATAGCTAAAGAAGGCCTTATGATTGTCTTTTGAGTCTTTAGCTATTTTTCTCTCGAAATTTGCTTTGGATGATTTTATGAGAGCTCTTAGTTTTTACTTATAGTGATCAAGGGTGTCTTACCTTTTAAGGATTTTGCTCTATCTTGTAGTAGCTTCCTCCTTTTGTTGTAGAGTTTGTTTATGGCTGGGGTCCACCAGACTGGACGCTTGCCTTTGGTACAAAGAGTCTTTGTTTTGCTTGGGATTGCCTTATCCATGCAGTCCTGCAGGTGCTGGTAGAAGGCATTTGTAAGTGATTCAGTGGCTTGAGTACTGTTTTCCGCCCGGCTTGGGGGCCTTAAAGGAGACCACACTAGTCTTTAGAAGTGTGAAGTCGGCTTTGAGAAGTTCTTTACTGTGGTCTTTTTATTTCAGGTGGGGTGGGATGAGGACCTCCAGCGAGATTAGTTTGTGATCTGATCTCACCAGTGAGGGGTATACTTCCGGTGTTGAACATTGTGCTCCCATGTTCGTGATGATGAGATCAAGTATGTTATCTCCTCTTGTGGGGATGGTGACTAGTTGTTCCATGGCATTTGAGTTTATGAATTCCAGGAACTTTTGGGCTAGGGTGTTTGGGCTTGAGTAGTGTTCCCAGTCTATATTTGGGTAATTGAAGTCACCTAGTATGATGGTGTTTGGTGATACATTTATCCCCTCTAGTGTTTTCAGGAAGGCCATGTGAGGTTCCTGAGTTTGTGAGGGTGGCCTGTAACATGCTACAATTTGCAGAGCAGTCTTGCCTACGGTTAATTGCACCTGGATGGTCTCCGATGCATCATGCGTTGCCACCAGTCTTGAGGTGTGGGTGTCCTTGATGAATATGGATACCCCCCCTCCTTTCTTGGTATTTTCCTGATTTTGAGGCCGGAACGCATGATATGAGGTAAAACTTGATAGCGCTGGGGTGCTCTCAGGAGCCTTGAACCAGGTTTCTGTCACAGCACAGACATCGATGTTCTCCATACTGAAAAGGGCCTCGAGTGCGTGCATTTTGAGATTTAGACTTCTGGCATTGAGCAGCATTACCCTTAGTTTTTTTCCTTTTTTTTTTGTTCTAGGGTGGTAGGTTTAGAATTTGAGCCTTGCCTAAAAAAGGCACTATGGGGGTGGCAAGAGCCTTTGCCAATATCCAGAATCCCAGGGGTGACAGGTGCAAGCCGTCCCTTGCGGCAGCGTGGCTTGTCCAGCATGTCATCCCAGGCAGACAGATACTGGATCCCCTTTGAATGACACCAGTGTTTAAGCCAATTGTTAAAGCTGATCATCTTATCTCTGTATTGTGGCATCATTCTTGGTGAAGGTAGGATACTGCTCAAGGTCAGGGTCATACCTGCCTGGGCTACATAATCAGAGAGCTCCTCAATGTCTCTTTTCATGTAGTCCAAGGAGGTGCGTCTCAGGTCGCTTACACCAGCGTGGACAATGACTGAGTCGTATTTGTACCTGCTGTTGAGAGACCTGAGTGCTTGCGTTATGTGGCAGATTCTAGCGCCCGACAGACAGCTTACTGTGACCTTCTCCTTACTCAGTCTGGTGAGCGGGACGTCAGTGTGTCTGACTATGGAGTCACCAATGACTAGTGTGTCTGGCATTGTGTTTGGCCTTAAGGGCTGTGACTGTTTGACACTCTGACTGTGAGGTCTATGTGTTGCAGGTGTTGTGTTCTGAGGTGGTGGTTGTTTGGGTGTCTGCTTTGGTGGCCTCTGCTGTTTTGGTAGATTTTTGATCAGAGCCTCCGAGTATGTCTTTGTGTGTTTATGTGTATGATTTGAGGTTGTAATGGTACTATGTGAGACTGGGTCTATAGTGTGTGTGTGGTAACCTTCTCCTCCTGACTGGTCTTGCCAGTCCTATGTTGAGAGAGCTCAGCCTCCAGTTTGGCCGTATAGTTGCATCTCTCGCATGTATTTGTGTTTTGTGGGAGGAGGAGAGGGTTGTCTGTGTACATGAGGCAATTGTAACATTGCCTCAATAATCCCTGGTTCACCAGCTGAGCAGGAGAGGACACTAGCAACTGATCCCTCGACATGCTAGAAGGATAGACAAAAAACTTTAAAAAAGATTCCGGGGGATGTGGGTGACCGAGAAATGGGGGGTTGCCTTTTTGGGGTGCTATCTATAAGAGTGCCGTATCAAGGTAATAAGTACAGTGCAAACTTTGATAAAATAAGCAGAAGCAGTAGTCGAAAGGCACAAAAAGTCGAAAAAAGCCAAGAAAAATACTTAAAATCTGGAAAGGTAGTCTTTTCTGGTCTCTGCTGCTAGAGGAACACTGCTGGCCACCACGAGGAGCTGTGCTGAGTTCTCAATAGCTGGAAAAGCCAGCCAAAGCGTGCTTTATAGCAGGGGGCTGGAAAAGACAGGAAATGACCCAAAATGGCCAATAAACTACAAGTTACTGCCTTAAACCACTCCTCTGAGGACAAACAGGCAGCTCAGTACTCCCTACTCCCACTAGTGAGTAAAGAAACTACCCCTTGACCAAACAAGGAAAATGGAGAAAACAGGAACCAAGACAAAGCCCAGGGATCAGCAAAATCTGGTCTCTGGAACACTAGTTAGGAAAGTATGGAAAGCAAGGATATTTTTTTTTTTTTCAAGTTTTTTTTACAGAAAAGCAGAAAACACAATAAATGCTATGATTTTCGATTAAATGCTATCAAAAGCTAGTACACTTGAGTGTATTAGCCTGTAGTTTAACTTTTAGGCAAAACTTAAACTAGCAAGTGCAGTAAACAGTTTTAGCTTATAAACACAGTAAAAACAGTGCAAACTTTGATAAAATAAGCAGAAACAGTTTAAGTAGGAGGTATACTCACTGTTTTTTTGACAACTCTGGAGTAATGATGCAGATCGAATTTAGATCATATTTGTTTATTTCTGCTATGTTTAATAGTATAAATGGAAGATTCTTTCAATAAGACTGAAAAAAAGTTAGCTAGGTTTTTGCAATGCTTCAAAAGCTACAAATCCTGTTACAGTAAACCTCAGGTGTTTATTTGCTTTACTACTGATGCAATAACAAATTATAGGTTTTATTGGGTCCATCTCTCAATGCATGAATACTCTGTTCTACAAATATAAAGAGGATTTTTGATATTTCTTTACTAAACATGTACCTTTCTGTTCTCATAAAGCAATCAGTGTGCATTAACATACTTTGAAGTTTGCATTACTCTCACAGTGATGTATTTCATTCTGCACATATGACTTTACAAATAAAAATGAATGAAAAAAAGGAAAAAATGGAATTCATTAGATATACCTGTAATCCTGCATTCATATGTTCCTCAACAAAAGGAAAAAAAGAAAAAAAAGAAAATGCCATAGCAAGTAATCTGCACAGTGTTTAAAGTCTGAATTGCATGGGGTCATCTCCTGCCTGCATGCATTTCAGTTTTCTGTTATACAGTGATCTTTACTAGATTCTTGCTCTGGCATATGTAAGGACATTAATTAGAAATTCTTTACATAAAAATATATCAAGTTTTGTTGAAACCTCTAATAAAACTCTGTAATCTGTTTAGGTCTGGTGATGAACTCTTTTAACATACAGTATCACACATATGTTAGCAGCCCATCTCACATATCCATATGATAATGAGATAAAGCTGATTATACTGTCCCAACTAATAAATGCTGAATTATTCATTCTTCATCAACCCACTTAATCCAGTTTAGGGTTATGGTGGAGTCAACACCTATCAGAGTAGTCTGTGAGTACAGGGTAGCAATTCTAACCCTGAATGGGGTTCCAAACTGTAATATAATGACACACACACACACACACACACACACACACACACACACACACACACACACACACACACACAGACTCACTCACACATGGAATGCATTGCTAGATGTCATTTGGATTCATGCCAATTCACTTCTGATGTGTCCAGAAAAAATAAAATTAAAACCTTACATGGTAATAGGGAGAATATGTAGATTCCATTGAACAGACAATCTAGTTGAGAAAAGGGGAATGAAACACCATAAAGAAGCAATGCTAAAGGCTGCACCACCCAACTAAGTCTTCATGAAAATGTATGTAGGGGTTATAGCTAGTGCCATCTTCAAACTGTCATTTGGATGTATGTTCTCTCTCTCTCTCTCTCTCTCTCTCTTCATCTTTTTTGCACTATATTTTGTAATGCAGCTGACACCAGTTCATCTCCCCTCCCACTGGTTTACTGGTCTCCCTAGTCCTTGCCCTGGACTTACTCTGATCATGCACTGGACCAGTGAGGAGACCAAGGTGTCCTGTTGCAGCATTACATTGCTGCCAGGGGGATTGGGTTTAATCCCTACCTTCCCACTTTCTCTTTTTTGCACACCTGTGCTTCCAATCAGTAAATGTTAAATGCTGTGGCAATATGTGGGGTATTGTCCTGAAGCATACTTTCTGCATACGCAGCAAGTGACCTAATGTCCCAGCCTATTCCCACTTAGATCAATGCCTATTTCTGTATTTGCAGCCTCTACCAAGGATTTTACAAGAGGAGTGCCCCTCCATAGACATGCTTATCCTTCCTTTTCCCTCCACCAATGCCCATGCCACTAATGAATCGGTGATATAGCAAAGGCTTTATCCGTCTGCACCATGGTGCAGCACTCTTTTCATTTATCAAAGGCTTTATCCCCCAACACCATAGTACAACACTCTTTTCCAGGGTTGCTGAGCTATAGCAAGGGCTTTATTCCTCTACGCCATGGTACAGCACTCTCATAACTTATCAAAGTAATCATTTTGCCATACGGCATATAATTCACTGGATGCTGGTCACACAACATGAGTATGTCCTTTTGCAGTGTCCATGAAAGTAAATACATAGATCTGTATGTTCATATGCACATTTTCATGAGGTCTGTGGTTTTATTTTATGAGTATATATAATATCAACTTTGAATACAGCGCTTACCTTTCACAATATTGTTAATTTTGAAGGTTGAACTTATAGGTTGGTCTAACAGTGCGTGATTAATTTTGCAGGTGACAGATGTGTTTATTCTTGCTACAACAGTGATGTTGCTTTGTACTTGGTATGCCATACTTCCATTATACGAACTGACTTCTGATTTGGATCCCAGGAGTTCAATCTCATTCTCCCACCATGTAAGATTGACCTCTGGTGGGTAAAATCGTACAGATTTACAGTTAAATGTTACATTTGTATGAAGCAGGACTCTCTCAGTTGGCCCAGAAATTGATGGAGGGGAAGGTTTTCCTTAAAGAAATGAGAAGATAATTCAAAATACAAACAACAAAGTCACTTACTACAGACTTATGACAACATTATTTATTGCAGATAGTCAAATATGATAATGAACTAAAGCATATAATGTTATACATCTATTCACACTTTAAATACAGAGTATAAAACCCTCACTCATCAATCATCATAATTAAACAGATATATATCTAAAAGCTGTCAAATATAATTGAGAAAAGAAAGATACCAGCAGCTGGAACAGAAGTTACTGCCTTTCTACACAACACAAATAGGATGAATAATGCTGAAACTCGGTTGTGTTTTTTTTTTTTGTCCTTAAACTCTTTATGTTACGTCAGTACAGTTTCATAGAAAGACAAATCTGTGTTTCTAACACACAGTATATGAAAAATGTCAACAAGAGTCACTGCATCTCTCTAATTCCTAAAGTCAGTAAAAAAACAGAAAAGAGATTATACATGACAAACATGGCTGTCACCTTTAAAGGTAAGCAGTTTTCAGGCATTTTTATTCATTACATGAATACAAACGAAGAAAAAGCAAGCTTTTCTAATTGCTACTTTGGGTACGTGGGATTCATGATCAACTTTCTAAGATGTATTGCAGGACAGTAGTAAGATTTGCAAACATGCCAAGTATTTAATTAGAAAAACAACAATACCATTGAGGAAAAGTCTGGGAAAATGATGTAAAGCACTGCAAATGTGGGTGGAATTCAGAGACATAGCTATAATCAACATTGTGATCAGTTTGGCGGGATGGCTGAGTTGCATTCATGGATTTAATGTAATTCTGAGATATTCAAAATGAGCATATGTCTGAAAAGCTGTACATCAGGACCATCCCACACAACCATATGACCTGCGACCCACCCGTCAGTCCTATACTACTTCCTCTGTCAGTGTGTGAGCAAATAACAGTCAGTTATGGAGTAAGAATACAAATTCCTATTACGGAAAAAAACACATGACAAATTTCACACTGATCACTTAAACAAAAATCAGTTTTTGAAAGGGATAATCAAAAATGATAGAAAAGCTTAACATCCTTTAGAACAGTGCATAAAATATTCTATAACTATATACACTGTGTTAAGTAAAAATTAAACACAGCACAATGAACACGTAGCTTCTCTGATACCCAGACACAAATATCAATGATACACACAATGTCAACAAAAACAAACTGCACACAATGAACGTGTAGCTTCACTGATACCCAGACACAAATATCAATGATGCACACAATGTCAACAAACACAAACTGCTGCACAATAAACATGTAGCATCTCTGATACTAAGACACAAATATCACTGATACCCACAATGTTAACAAAAAACTGAGCACAATTTTCATGTAGCTTTTCTGATACCCAGACACAAATATCAATGGGATACACAATGTCAACAAACACAAACTGCAGCACAATAAACATGTAGCTTCTCTGATACCCAGACATAAATATCAATGGGATCCACAATGTCAACAAACACAAAGTGCACACAATGAACATGTAGCTTCTCTGATACCCAGACACAAATATCAGTGATACACACAATGTCAACAAAAACAAACTGCACACAGTGAACATGTAGCTTCTCTGATACCCAGACACAAATATCAATGATACACACAATGTCAACAAACACAAACTGCAGCACAATGAACCTGTAGCTTCTCTGATACCCAGACATAAATATCAGTGATACACACAATGTTAACAAACACAAACTGCAGCACAATGAACATGTAGCTTCTCTGATACCCAGACATAAATATCAATGGGATACACAATGTCAACAAACACAAACTGCAGCACAATAAACATGTAGCTTCTCTGATACCCAGACATAAATATCAATGGGATCCACAATGTCAACAAACACAAAGTGCACACAATGAACATGTAGCTTCTCTGATACCAAGACACAAATATCAATTATACACACAATGTCAACAAAAACAAACTGCACACAGTGAACATGTAGCTTCTCTGATACCCAGACACAAATATCAATGATACACACAATGTCAACAAACACAAACTGCAGCACAATGAACCTGTAGCTTTTCTGATACCCAGACACAAATATCAGCGATACACACAATGTCAACAAACACAAACTGCAGCACAATGAACATGTAGCTTCTCTGATACCCAGACATAAATATCAATGGGATACACAATGTCAACAATCACAAACTGCAGCACAGTAAACATGTAGCTTCTCTGATACCCAGACATAAATATCAATAGGATCCACAATGTCAACAAACACAAAGTGCACACAATGAACATGTAGCTTCTCTGATACCCAAACACAAATATCAATGCTATCCACAATGTCAACAAACACAAACTGCAGCACAATGAACATGTAGCTTCTCTGATACACAGACATAAATATCAATGGGATCCACAATGTCAACAAACATAAACTGCAGCAAAATGAACTTGTAGCTTCTGTGATACCCAGACATAAATACCAATGGGATTCACAATGTCAACAAACACAAACTGCAGCACAATGAAGATGAAGCTTCTCTGATACCCAGACACAAATATCAGTGATATCCACAATGTCAAGAAACACAAACTGCAGCACAATGAACATGTAGCTTCTCTGATACCCAGACACAAATATTAATGATACACACAACGTCAACAAACACAAACTGCAGCACAATGAACATGTAGCTTCTCTGATACCCAGACACAAAAATCAATGATACCCACAATGTCAACAAACACAAACTGCAGCACAATGAACATGTAGGTTCTGTGATACCCAGACACAAATATCAGTGATACACACAATGTCAACAAACACAAACTGCAGCACAATGAACATGTAGCTTCTCTGATACCCAGACATAAATATCAATGGGATACACAATGTCAACAAACACAAACTGCAGCACAATAAACATGTAGCTTCTCTGATACCCAGACATAAATATCAATGGGATCCACAATGTCAACAAACACAAAGTGCACACAATGAACATGTAGCTTCTCTGATACCCAGACACAAATATCAATGCTATCCACAATGTCAGCAAAAACAAACTGCAGCACAATGAACATGTAGCTTCTCTGATACCCAGACATAAATATCAATGGGATCCACAATGTCAACAAACACAAACTGCAGCAAAATGAACATGTAGCTTCTGTGATGCCCAGACATAAATATCAATGGGATCCACAATGTTAACAAACACAAACTGCAGCACAATGAACATGTAGCTTCTCTGATACCCAGACACAAATATCAATGATATCCACAACGTCAACAAACACAAACTGCAGCAAAATGAACATGTAGCTTCTCTGATACCCAGACACAAATATTAATGCTACACACAATGTCAACAAACACAAACTGCACACAATGAACATGTAGCTTCTCTGATACCCAGATACAAATATCAATGATACACACAATGTCAACAAACACAAACTGCAGCACAATGAACATGTAGCTTTTCTGATACCCAGACACAAATATCAATGATAATCACAATGTCAACAAACACAACCTGCAGCACAACGAACATGTAGCCTCTCTGATACCCAGACATAAATATCAATGGGATCCACAATGTCAACAAACATAAACTGCAGAACAATGAACCTGTAGCTTCTCTCATACCCAGACACAAATATCAAAGATACACACAATGTCAAAAAACACAAACTGTAGCACAATGAATATGTAGCTTCTCTGATACCCAGACACAAATATTAATGATACACACAATGTCAACAAACACAAACTGCTGCACAATGAACATGCAGCTTCTCTGACACCAAGACACAAATATTAATGATACACACAACGTCAACAAACACAAACTACAGCACAATGAACATGCAGCTTCTCTGATACCCAGACACAAATATCAATGATACCCACAATGTCAACAAACACAAACTGCAGCACAATGAACATGTAGGTTCTGTGATACCCAGACACAAATATTAATGATATACACAATGTCAACAAACACAAACTGCAGCACAATGAAAATGTAGCTTCTCTGATACCCAGACAAAAATATTAATGATACACACAGTGTCAACAAACACAAACTGCACACAATGAACATGTAGCTTCTGTGAAACCCAGACACAAATATCACTGATACACACAATGTCAACAAACACAAACTGCAGCACAATGAACATGTAGCTTCTCTGATACCCAGACACAAATATTAATGATACCCACAATGTCAACAAACACAAACTGCACACAATGAACATGTAGCTTCTGTGAAACCCAGACACAAATATGACTGATACACACAACGTCAACAAACACAAACTACAGCACAATGAACATGTAGCTTCTCTGATACCCAGACACAAATATTAATGATACACACAATCTCAACAAACACAAACTGCAGCACAATGAAAATGTAGCTTCTCTGATACCCAGACAAAAATATTAATGATACACACAGCGTCAACAAACACAAACTGCACACAATGAACATGTAGCTTCTGTGAAACCCAGACACAAATATCACTGATACACACAATGTCAACAAACACAAACTGCAGCACAATGAACATGTAGCTTCTCTGATACCCAGACACAAATATTAATGATACCCACAATGTCAACAAACACAAACTGCACACAATGAACATGTAGCTTCTGTGATACCCAGACACAATTATCAATGATACCCACAATGTCAACAAACACAATCTGCAGCACAATGAACATGCAGCTTCTCTGACACCCAGACACAAATATTAATGATACACACAACGTCAACAAACACAAACTACAGCACAATGAACATGCAGCTTCTCTGATACCCAGACACAAATATCAATGATACCCACAATGTCAACAAACACAAACTGCAGCACAATGAACATGTAGGTTCTGTGATACCCAGACACAAATATTAATGATACACACAATGTCAACAAACACAAACTGCAGCACAATGAAAATGTAGCTTCTCTGATACCCAGACAAAAATATTAATGATACACACAGTGTCAACAAACACAAACTGCACACAATGAACATGTAGCTTCTGTGAAACCCAGACACAAATATCACTGATACACACAATGTCAACAAACACAAACTGCAGCACAATGAACATGTAGCTTCTCTGATACCCAGACACAAATATCAGTGATGCACAAAATGTCAACAAACACAAACTGCACACAATGAACATGTAGCTTCTATCATACCCAGACACAAATATTAATGATACACACAATCTCAACAAACAGAAACTGCAGCACAATGAAATGTAGCTTCTCTGATACCCAGACAAAATATTAATGATACACACAAGCGTCAACAAACACAAACTGCACACAATGAACATGTAGCTTCTGTGAAGACACAAATATCACTGATACACACAATGTCAACAAACACAAACTGCAGCACAATGAACATGTAGCTTCTCTGATACCCAGACACAAATATTAATGATACCCACAATGTCAACAAACACAAACTGCACACAATGAACATGTAGCTTCTGTCATACCCACCAGACACAAATATCTATGATGCAAAAACGAAATGGCTGCAAGTACACTGAGGTGCCCAAAACACACAACAACAGCAAAAGTAAATTAAGGCACCAAAGTTACACACTGGAAATCAGTCACTATACTTTATTGCAGAAGACAAATGGTAAGCGCTTTCACAACTTAATGTTGCTTCATCAGACCACATCACTACAACTGATGCTTGGTTAAATACTAAGACAATTAGTATGACATCATAATTTAAAGAGATATTACTCCACTAACATAAGAACATATATCGATATCCATAAGAAAAATGCATAAAATATATAGAAAGGTGTGCATTTACACACAATATATTTAAAAAAGGGGGAATGTCATCCCTGATGGTTATTAAAAAAAAAAAAAAAAATATATATATATATATATATATATATATATATATATATATATATATATGTACATATACACACACATTATTTGCACATATAACCATAATAGTACAATAAAAAATATATAAAAAATCCTATAGGCGCCTTGCCTTAAGGTAAGGAACTAATGAGGTGCAGCCATTCAAACCAGGATATCTATCTGCTTGTAATTTAGTAATCCATTGTTGTTCTAATTCTTCAGTGTGGTTTTCTACATCACCACCTCTGTTTGTCCTTACTATTTGTTGTAAGATTAAAAATTTAAAACAATGACTACTGTCTGAATGCAGGACATGATTAGCTAGAGCATTTGATTGCTTCTGGTTCTGTATGTCCCTTATATGTTCTAACATTCTTTCTTTAAAACTCCTATTTATTTTGCCTACATAATAGGCATGGCATGCTTGGCAAAAACAAAAATAAACAACATCATAGGTTCATAGGTTGTTACTAGACTATCAGCCCTAGGGCCTATACAAGCCTAGCCATAACAATTCCCTGGCTATTTCTCCCCACATTATTTACTTTCCTGGACCCCTGTCTAGCAGGGCGACTGACGTGATCCCTGGGGTGAATTTCCTTTCTCCCATCCAATCATCAAGGTTCCTCTTGAAGAGGTCCAAAGAGGCACTCTGCTTGACATGTATGGGCAATCTATTCCAGAGTCTGGGGAGTCTCTGGGTCAGGAACCTATCCCTCCAGCATGTTTTGTTTATTGTGATGACAAGGTTTAGATCCCTGGAGCGTAGCTCTGAGGGATTGGGATTTTTAAGTGTAGCATGTCCAACAGCTCTGGGTTTGACATGGCCTTGTATGTTAAGCAGAGATCGCCTCTGAGTAGACGATATGACAGAGTATAGCTGGAGGTTTTTAAAGCGGTCAGTGTAGGGCATCTGCTTTAGGCCTGTGATTCTTTTAGTGAGGTATTTCTGAGGCCTTTCCAGTTGTTGCAGATGTCTTGAGAGGTACATACCAAATGGGGCGTTCTATTCTATAATGGGTCTAATGAGGGATGAGTACAGTGGGACAATGACCTCCTTTTTTCTGGATGAAAAGCCCGTCGTGATGAGGTGTGCCACATAGAAGGATTTCCTGACTGTTGTGGCGATGTGGTTATTGAAGGTGAGACCACTGTCCACCTGTGTCCCTAAGTCTCTTATCACACTGTCTGTGTTTAGTGTACTGCCATCTATATGGTAATTCATGGATACAAGTTTTTTCCCAAAGGGGATAACAATACATTTCTTGGCATTGAGCTTGAGCCCATGGCTCTGGCACCAAGCATCTGTTTCTGTAAGGCCCTTTTGTAGAGTATCCACATCATTTGGGGATTCAATAATGGCTCCCAGTTTGCAGTCATCTTCAAACTTTGTTAGCCAGAGTCCCTTAGTGTTGACCTGTACTTTAGAGAAGTGGATGCCAAACAAGAGCGGCCCCAGGACTGAACCCTGAGGTACTCCACTTGTCACTTGTCTGGAGCTGGATTTGGAGTCGGCTACTTTTACAGTGTGGGTTCTATCAGTAAGCCATTTAGCAACCCATTGGGTGACATAGGGATTAATGCCCAACTTAGTAAGTTTATCTATGATTATAGAGTGGGGGATGGTGTTAAAGGCCTTGGCAAGGTCTAGATAGGCTGTGTGGATCACCTTACCCTTGTCCATGGCTCTGGAGACTGATTCAAAGAAGTCAATCAGGTTCAGGAGACAAGATCGGCCCTTCACAAACCCAAATTGGGTGGGGTCCAGTGTTTGAAGGTTGCCAATGTCTTTGTTTATAAGTTCCATGATAATACGCTCCATGGCCTTGCAGATAAGGCTTGTCAGACTGATGGGACGGTAGTTTCCGGGATCCAAGGTGGATCCCCCCTTGTGGATTGGGATAACTGTAGCTCTGCGCCACTCAGTGGGCATGAAACCTGAGGTGAGGCTATGATTAAACATGACACTTAGGTGAGGTGCCAGTTCATATTGTAGTTCATGTAGTACACAGCCTGGGATGTCATCTGGTCCCATGGATGCTGTATTCTTGGCTTTAGAGAGTGCATTTTGTACCTGTGTGGCCGTTATTACTGGAATTTGGCAATCTTCCGGTATTGAGATGGGCCATTTAGGGGATGAGAGGGGGTGAAGTTGGCACTGAATCGATCTGCCAGGATATTGGCAGTATCCTTTGGATCAGTATATTTAATGCCATTCTGTTTTAGCTCAGAGCAGATCTGAGCATTGCCATTTAGATTCTTGACATAGTTATAGAATGCTTTATGGTTGTCTTTGGAATCTTTGGCAATTTTATTTTCGTAACTAGCTTTGGAGGATTTTATGAGGCATCTCAGTTTCTTACTGAGGCTAGTAAGGGAGTTTTTGCATCCTGATTTTCCTCTTTTCTGCAAAAGTTTCTTCCTTTTGTTGTAAAGTTTGTTTATGGCAGGGGACCACCAGATTGGCTTCCTTTTTGGATGAGAGCATTTTGGTTCTATTTGGGATGGCACGATTCATGCATGAGTGGATGTGCTCGTACAGAGCCTTAGTGTAGGATTCAGCAGTTGAACTTTCAGTTCCCGTCTGCATGGGTGTCATGAAGTTTGTCACTTCTGACTTGAGTAGCATGAAGTTGGCTTTGGAGAAGTTTTTATGGTGGTTTCTTTACTGAGGGTGGGGTGGAATGTGGATGTTAAGGGTGATTAGCTTATGGTTAGACCTGACTAATGAGGGGGTGACCATAGGTATGGAGCATTGATTTCCCATGTTGGTAATGGCCAGGTCTAGGATATTGGAGCCCCTGGTGGGACTATGGATTAGTTGATCCAGGGCGTTGAAATTTATGAATTCCAAGAATCGTTGCGCAAAGGTGTTGGGACATGAGTAGTTTTCCCAGTTAATGGCAGGGTAGTTAAAATCACCCAGTATTAGGGTGTTTGGTTCTATCTTAATATTTTCCAGTATGTTTAGAAAGGTGTAGTAAGAATCTTCGAATCATCAACACTTTTACAATCATAGTAATTCTTCGTATAAAGTTTAAAGTATTTCACAGGATGAATGTACTCATTTTTAGTGTAGACATGCTGACAAGCAGCACAATTCCTGCACGGGAAGGTGCCCTGTCTGTTTGAGAGATTTTTTCTAAAAGACTGATGTTCTCTATTACAGAGCTGCTGCTTTAAAGACACATTATTTCTAAAACTGAAGTTTGGGGTGTCACCAACTGTGGAAACCAGACCTGGTATTTCATGTAATAAGTGCCAATTCTTTTTAATTATTTCCGTATACTTATTGATGTCACTTGCAAATCTAAACACTATTCTAAACTTATTTCTATCAATACTTGTATCATAAGGTATACTTGTATCAGCACTATAAGAGCTCATGTATGGTTTACATCTTGTAGATCTCAATTTCCATGCATCTGCTATCACTCTAGTGATTTCTGAGCTAGAATAGCCTCTTGTTTGAAATTCGTCTTGTAACTTATTTAAAGCAACTACTGCCTCTTCATCATTATTATGTAGGCATAGGGTTCTATAGACTTGTCCTTTGAAGACATTTCTAGGTATGTGTCTCGGGTGCATGCTTGATCTGTGAAGACAGGCATTAGTTCTTGTGGGTTTGTGATAAATACTGGTTCTTATCTGCTTTAAATCAGTAAGGGTGACACTCACATCCAAGAAATCAACACATGTATCAGAAAAAGTAAAAGTAAACTTCAAAAAGTCTGTAGTACTATGCAGGTAATCAATGAAATTACTGATATTTTCACCATGCCCTTTCCACAAAACAAAACATCATCCACGAACGGACGCCAGAGAATGTAGCCAAAAATGGGTTAACATCTGACAAAACATATTGTTCTTCCCATCGTACTAGTGATAGATTGGCGTAGCTATTTGCACATGAAGTGCTCATAGCCACGCCAGTCTTCTGTAGAAAAAATTGATCCTGAAAAGTTACAATGTTATTTTCAAGTATAATCTCCAATAGTGCACAGACTAGCATAATCTTATTAGTAGTCAGCTTCTTATTCATATCGAGGAATTCTCTTATTCTATCAATACCCCAAACATTTGGAATACTAGTAAAAAGAGATTCAATGTCCATGGTAAGGAATACAAATTCTTCATCATTATCAATGGTTTCCATTCTATTTTGCAACCGCTGAAAAAACATTTTTGTGTCTCTAAGAACTGTATAACAACTATCCAAGAACTCATGTAAAATGCCTTCTACACAAATAGATAGGGGCTCAGTGCACCATCCTGCTCCTGATACGATGGGGCATAAAGGAGGAACCGTGGGATGTTTATGGATTTTAGGGAGTCCATAAATCCTAGGAACTAGAGGTTTTTGTACTGAAAAATAATTGAATAAGGATTCATCAATTAATCCTGTAATCAGTAAATCAAACACTAAAAAAGACACTTTACCAGTGATAGCAATTACAACTGTTTTTGTCAGCATTTGATAGGTACAAGCATCTAATAGCAAAACCTTCATCTGGTTAACATATAAATCTTTGTCCATTAATACAATTTTACCACCTTTGTCAGCATGTCTACACTAAAAATGAGTACATTCATCCTGTGAAATGCTTTAAACTTTATACGAAGAATTACTATGATTGTAAAAGTGTCGATGTTGTTTATTTTTGTTTTTGCCAAGCATGCCATGCCTATTATGTAGGCAAAACAAATAGGAGTTTTAAAGAAAGAATGTTAGAACATATAAGGGACATACGGAACCAGAAGCAATCAAATGCTCTAGCTAATCATGTCCTGCATACAGACAGTAGTCATTGTTTTAAATTTTTAATCTTACAACAAATAGTAAGGACAAACAGAGGTGGTGATGTAGAAAACCACACTGAAGAATTAGAACAACAATGGATTACTAAATTACAAGCAGATAGATATCCTGGTTTGAATGGCTGCACCTCATTAGTTCCTTACCTTAAGGCAAGGCGCCTTAAACACTAAATAGGATTTTTTATATATTTTTTATTGTACTATTATGGTTATATGTGCACAAAAATGTGTGTGTATATGTATATATATATATATATATATATATATATATATATATATATATTTTTTTTTTTAATAACCATCAGGGATGACACCCCCCTTTTTTAAATATATTGTGTGTAAATACACACCTTTCTATATATTTTATGCATTTTTCTTATGGATATCGATATATGTTCTAAAGTTAGTGGAGTAATATCTCTTAAAATTGTGATGTCATACTAATTGTCCTAGTATTTAACCAAGCATCAGTTATAGTGATGTGGTCTGATGAAGCAACATTAAGATGTGAAAACGCTTACCGTTTGTCTTCTGCAATAAAGTACAGTGACTGATTTCCAGTGTGTAACTTTGGTGCCTTAATTTACTTTTACAAATATCAATGATACCCACAATGTCAACAAACACAAACTGCAGCACAATGAACATGTAGCTTCTCTGATACCCAAACACAAATATCACTGATACACACAATGTCAACAAACACAAACTGCAGCACAATGAACATGTAGCTTCTCTGATACCTAGACATAAATATCAATGGGATCCACAATGTCAACAAACACAAACTGCAGCACAATAAACATGTAGCTTCTCTGATACCCAGACATAAATATCAATGGGATCCACAATGTCAACAAACACAAAGTGCACACAATGAACATGTAGCTTCTCTGATACCCAGACACAAATATCAATGCTATCCACAATGTCAACAAACACAAACTGCAGCACAATGAACATGTAGCTTCTCTGATACCCAGACATAAATATCAATGGGATCCACAATGTCAACAAACACAAACTGCAGCAAAATGAACATGTAGCTTCTCTGATACCCAGACACAGATATTAATGATACACACAATGTCAACAAACACAAACAGCACATAATGAACATGTAGCTTCTCTGATACCCAGACACAAATATCAATGATACACACAATGTCAACAAACACAAACTGCAGCACAATGAACATGTAGCTTCTCTGATACCCAGACACAAATATCAATGATAATCACAATGTCAACAAACACAACCTGCAGCACAATGAACATGTGAACATACTCCCCAAAACATAAATATCAATGGGATCCACAATGTCAACAAACACAAACTGCAGCACAATGAACATGTAGCTTCTCTAATACCCAGACACAAATATTAATGATACACACAATGTCAACAAACACAAACTGCAGCACAATGAACATGTAGCTTCTCTGATACCCAGACACAAATATCAATGATACACACAGTGTCAACAAACACAAACTGCACACAATGAACATGTAGCTTCTGTGATACCAGACACAAATATCACTGATACACAGAATGTCAACAAACACAAACTGCAGCACAATGAATATGTAGCTTCTCTGATACCCAGATACAAATATTAATGATACCCACAATGTCAACAAACACAAACTGCACACAATGAACATGTAGCTTCTGTGATACCCAGACACAAATATCAATGTCTCTGTCTGTAGATTATACCTATGAGTATCTGTTTCTTATACCTATAAGTGTCAATAACAAGATACCCTTATGGATCTAGATGAGATTTATACCCAAGTGTATCTTTATGTACTCTAAAAATTGTCTCTTTGGAGCTTTGCTTGGTGTCCTTATGTACTGTACAAATTGTCTCTTTGGAGCTTTTCTCCCCGGGCCTCTACTGAAAATGGAAATGTATCCAGCTGGACTATCCCGGTTAACAAATGTAAAACAAAATAAATAAATAAATAAAATAAATGATACCCACAATGTCAACAAACACAAACTGCAGCACAATGAACATGTTGCTTCTCTGATACCCAGATACAAATATCACTGATACACACGATGTCAACAAACACAAACTGCAGCACAAGGAACCTGTAGCTTTTCTTGATACCCAGACACAAATATCAATGATACACACAATGTCAACAAACACAAACTGCAGTACAATGAACACGTAGCTTCTCTGATACCCATACATTAATATCAATGGAATCCACAATGTCAACAAACACAAACTGCAGCACAATGAGCATGTAGCTTCTCTGATACCCAGACACAAATATCAGTGATATCCACAATGTCAACAAACACAAACTGCAGCAAAATGAACATGCAGCTTCTCTGATACCCAGACACAAATATCAATGATATCCACAATGTCAACAAACACAAACTGCACACAGTGAACATGTAGCTTCTCTGATACCCAGACACAAATATCAGTGATACCCACAATGTCAACAAACACAAACGGCAGGATGATGAACATGTAGCTTCTCAGCTACCCAGACACAAATATCAATGATACAGGCAATGTCAACAAACACAATCTTCAGCACAATGAACATGTAGCTTCCCTGATACCCAGACACAAATATTAATAATACACACAATGTCAACAAACACAAACTACAGCACAATGAACATGTAGTTTCTCTGATACCCAGACACAAATATTAATGATACACACAATGTCAACAAACACAAACTGCACACAATGAACATGTAGCTTCTCTGATACCCAGGCACAAATATCAATGATGCACACAATGTCAACAAACACAAACTGCAGCACAATGAACATGTAGCTTCTCTGATACCCAGACACAAATATCAAAGATATACACAATGTCAACAAACACAAACTGCAGCACAATGAACATGTTACTTCTCTGATACCCAGACACAAATATTAATGATACACACAATGTCAGCAAACACAAACTGCAGCACAATGAACATGTAGCTTCTCTGATACCCAGACACAAATATTAATGATACACACAGTGTCAACAAACACAAACTGCACACAATGAACATGTAGCTTCTCTGATACTCAGACACAAATATTAATGATACACACAGTGTCAACAAACACAAACTGCACACAATGAACATGTAGCTTCTGTGATACCCATACACAAATATCACTGATACCCACAATGTCAACAAACACAAACTGCAGCACAATGAACATGTAGCTTCTCTGATACTCAGACACAAATATTAATGATACCCACAATGTCAACAAACACAAACTGCTCACAATGAACATGTAGCTTCTGTGATACCCAGACACAATTATCAATGATACCCACAATGTCAACAAACACAATCTGCAGCACAATGAACATGTAGCTTCTCTGATACCCAGGCACAAATATTAATGATACCCACAATGTCAACAAACACAAACAGCACACAAGGAACATGTAGCTTCTCTGATACCCAGACACAAATATCAATGATACACACAATGTCAACAAACACAAACGGCAGTACAATGAACATGTAGGTTCTCTGATACCCAGACACAAATATCAATGCTATCCACAATGTCAACAAACACAAACTGCACCCAATGAACATGTAGCTTCTCTGATACCCAGACACAAATATCAATGCTATCCACAATGTCAACAAACACAAACTGCACCCAATGAACATGTAGCTTCTCTGATACCCAAACATAAATATCACTGATATCCACACTGTCTTCAGGCTTTGACATATGATGTAGTCAGTTTCACTTTATGAGTAAAATAATTCCTACAATGAAAGTAATATTATGTTGTATAGCTATTTAAAATGAAATAGTTATATTTTAAATAACAGGTTAATACATAGAACATAAGTTGATGCACATTTATTGGTGCAGAATAAGCAATGAATATACTTACAACAGATAATGAGGTGTTACGTTTGCTACATGATTTCAGTTTTATATCAAGTGATTTGGTTTCTTACAACTTAATAACCATAACCATATACTATAGTTTTTGTAGAATATAAAACAAATATGAAGAAAGAATAAATGTTACATTCATTTGATGGTTGCCTTGTACTTAAATAATGTTTTGGTCTTGTCTTAGTTGTTGTGTGATCATGAAGTTAAAAGAAATGGTGCAGGAAAGAAACCTTCCAAGTTTGTCAAGAGGGAACTTTGTCCTGTGTAAGAAACTTTTTAATTACAGTTTCATTTAGTTGAAGATTTGACTGGTTTGTTTTGTATGGTTGAAGCTTAATACATTTATAGGGGCTTTTTTAAGCTTAGCCATGTATCCCAAATGTATCTGACAAGTTTAGGGACCCTAAAATTATTCTAATGGGTAGATGTTGGCTAAGTCTTCAGTGGTCAAGCATTTATAGACTACGTCTGTCCATTACAGACATAGGTGCCAAGGCTAGGGGAGAATTTCTAACTCCCAGCTACTGGTCCAAGTTATGCTTGAACTGGGTAATAGAAGAACTCTGCTTCACATGGATGGGAATCCTGTTCCATATGTCCCTCCAACATGTCCTAGTTATGGTATAGGCAAGGTTTAAGTCCCTTAGATGGGAAATCCTGATGCTCTTTGTTTAGCAGATAAGCAGGACATCCATCAGTGCAAGATCCAAGGATGCCTTTTATGCTGGGCATAGATCACCCCTCAGCAGTCGATAGGATACCAAATATAAGGTTAGGGCTTTAAGGCCATCACCACGGGACATGTTTATGATCTGTATCCTTTTTGTGAGGAACCTCTGTAGACACTCCAGTTGTTGCATGGGCCTGGTTAGGTATATACCAGTGATGCTGTTGTACTAAGTAACTGGTCTAATGAGGACCAAATACAGGGGAACAATGACTTTTTTGGTCTAGACGCCATACACTTGTTTATAAGTTGTGCAACATGGAATTATTTCTTTACTACGGTAGCTACATGATGGCCAAAGGTCTGGTAGTTTTCTACATGCATCCCCAAATCCCTGGCTACTGGGTCTACTCTTAGGGGTGTGTTATAAGTGAGATAGTTTCCTGAGGTAGTCAACTTTCCAAAGGGTACCATATGTACATTTCTTGACATTGATTTTTATATTGTGGCTCTGGCACCGTTATTTGTCTGAGTCAGCCCCTCTCAGTGGATATTACTGCCTTAGGGGAAATTCCATCACTGTGTTTAGTTTGCAATAGGCAGCATATTTGGTCAGCCAGAAGCCCTTGATTTCACAGAAGTGGATGCCAAAAGGGAACAGATGCCCAAAATGAACAGACCCTGAAGAGAGCCCTGAAGGTCTCTGCTAGTGACCAGTGTCTTTACAGAGGTGGACTCCCCTACGCTAAATTGGCCCTGATCTGAGAGTTCTACTAGAATGAAATGTGGTTTGCAGAAATCAACAAGGTTTACTAAAATTGATCGTATTTAGTAAAGCCATGCTGGTATAAACTGATTAATGGGCCTTTTTTATCTTCTTCTAAGGCAACCAGAAAACATCTCTAAATGTTTGCCTAGCAGAAAGGTAAGATTCATTGGCTTGTAATTAATTAGTAAGCCCTTGTTCTACCTTTGAGAATAGGCACAACACTAGCATATTTCAGTAAGTCTTACACACAGTAGTTTGACAATAAGTTACTGTACAAAGACAGAAGTGATGGAGTAACAGATTTAACTATCTTTATAATAAAGTATCCTGGAATTTACTCATGGCCAGGGCTTCTATTGGACTTACTTTTAAGCAATGATGTTTAAACTGTATCTTCTGTAATACATGGGTAAATCACATTATTTTCAACTACTCTAGCATCCACAACTTGCAGATTATTCACTGAGAGATAAATACTCGAAAAGTAACCATTGAATACAATTGCCAGATTAGGACCAACATAGATTAAATTACCTTCACTGATGATTGGTCCTATACTGAAACTTTACCCTTGATGGTGTTTTTCTGAGAGAAAAATGTTTTCATATTTTAGATTTCAGAAACATTCTGCTCATATTTTGTTTAGCACTTTGTAGTGAGCATTTTAGAGGCTTACAAATATTATTACATGCCTTTATTACTAAAGATAAATCATACTTTCTATTAGCACAGAAAGGTGACAAGCTTGCCTTTTTTCCCAATTTCAGAACATAATCACGGCATTACATTCAGTACAAAGTATTAAATGCTTCCAGCAGAATTAATCTCTAGTCTCATGTTAATGGCTGGCATCATCTACCACAATACAGCATATAAACAATTTTCACAGCTTTAAACTCTGTTATACAGTTTTCTGTCATACAAAAAAGTCAAAGTATGACAGACTGAGGTGTCTAACAGCTTTTAAAGAAATTCATTTATCAGATGGACACTTTGCTTCTGCCTCCCATCTGTGTGGCTGTGTAAACTGCCTTACAGCTTTCAATGCTGTAAAACAATTTACCATATCATCCATCTCATGCTGTTTTTCTGAAACATGTAGTACATGGATTAGGTAATGCTTAACAAAGTACAAAGAATTAGTATTGGGTCACTCTTATAATAGCTATTCATTATGTGTTCTCAAAATCATGTCAAATGCACTTCCCAAGCTTCTGTTACACTTCTCTTAAGGTAAATTTCTTGACATTCATCTTTTGAACACATAAGAAGTGTCTTGTGATCAGAAACCCAGACATAATCCTGTGTTTGTTACACAGGTTTCATTGCTGTTATGCAATCTACTGGATCCCAGGCATAATCATGTGTTTGTTACATAGGTTCTGTTGCTGTAGTGCAGCATAATGGATCCCAGACATAATCCTGTGTTTGTTACATAGGTTGCATTGCTGCAATGCAGTATACTGGGTCCTAGACATAATCCTGTGCTTGTTACACAGGACTCATTGCTGTTAATGACTATACTGGATCCCAGACATAATCCTGTGTTAGTTACACAGGTTTAATTCCTCTAATGCAGTATACTGGATCGCAGACATAATCCGGTGCTTGTTACACAGGATTCATTGTTGTTAATGGCTATACTGGATCCCAGACATAATCCTGTGCTTGTTACACAGGGTTCATTGCTGTTAATGACTATACTGGATCCCAGACATAATCATGTGTTTATTACACAGGTTTCATTCATGTAATGCAGTATACTGGATCCCAGACATAATCCTGTGCTTGTTACACAGGATCCATTGCTGTTAATGACTGTACTGGACCCCAGACATAATCCTGTGTTTGTTGCACAGGATTCATTGCTGTTAATGAGTATACTGGATCCCAGACATAATCCTGTGTTCGTCACACAGGTTTCATTCCTGTAATGCAATGTACTGGATCCCAGACATAATTCTGTGTTTGTTACACAGGTTCCATTGCTGTAATGCAGTATACTGGATCCCAGACATAATCCTGTGTTCGTTACACAGGTTTAATTGGTGTAATGTAATGAACTGGACCCCAGACATAATATGGTGTTTATTATGCAGGTTTCATTGCTGTTATGCTGTATCCTGGCTCCCAGATAAATCCGGTGTTTGTTACTGGATCCCAGACATAATCCTGTGTCCCTTCCAGTCTAACAATTCCATAAACAAGAACCATTTATCCATCAGATGACTAAATATATGCAGCATTACCAATAAATGCTGTCAAATAGAAACTTGACTGTGTCAGTGCCAGCCAAAGGCTATAGCAATGGCAGAATCATAGCTTACAGGCCAAGTCCAAATTCTTTCTTCAGGTTTAGTCAAGCCTGTGTCATACCCATGGGATTGTGGAGTTCCACAGTGTTTAATCGTATGCCCATTATTGTTCATGGTGTATACCCTTGTTAGGAAGACTGGATTAGCATACCTCAGTTATGCTGATAATATCCATATCTAGCTCTCTTGCTCCAGGATCAAATGGTGAGTGTCTGTTTCTTAACCTACTATATTGAAGTCATATATCTGTGGCTGTCATGTAACAGGTTAAAGCTGAACTTATCCAAAACTGAGGCTATAGCAATTCATACTACTTTAGAGATTCATGTACCCCTTATCTCTCAAGCCATATCCTTTATAACGTGAATGAAGTGCAGATGACTGCAAACTAGGAGCCATAGTCGAGTCCCCAAATGATGTGGAAATCCTACAGTAGGGCCTCGCTGAGACAGATGCCTGGTGTCAGAGCCATGGCCTCAAGCTCAATGCCAAAAAGTGCATTGTCATCCCCTTTGGTAAAAACTCTGTACCCATGAACTACTACATAGACAGCACTCTACTTAACACTGAATGTGTGATAAGAGACCTTGGGATAGTCACATCGCCACAGTAGTCAGGAAGTCCTTCTATGTGGCACACCTTATCATAAAAGAGCTCTCATCCAGGAAAAAAGAGGTCATTGTTCCCGTCTATGTGACACTCATTAAACCCAATATGGAGTACACTGCCCCGTGGAGTACACTGCCCCTTTTGCAATGTACCTCACAAGACATCTGCAGCAAATGAAAAGGCCACAGAAGTACCTCACAAAGAGGATTACTGGCCTCAAACAGATGCCCTACACTGACCGTCTTAAAAAACTCCAGCTTTACTCCATAACATATCGCCTGCTCTGAGGTGATCTCTACCTAACATATAAAGCTATGTCAAACCCAGAGCTGTTGGACATGCTACACCTAAAGAAATCCCAATCTCTCCGAACTACATGCTCTAGGGACGTAAACCTTGTCACCACAATAAACAGGACATGCTGGAGGGATAGATTCCTGTCCCTGAGACTTCCCATACTCTGGAACAGGCTACCCATCGATGTCAAGCAAAGTTCTTCATTAGCACTCTTCAAGTAAAATCTTGATGAGTGGATGGGAAATAGGAAATACATCCTGGGGATAACTTCTGTGTCTCTGCTCAACAGTGGCACAGGAAAATAACTTTCTTGGGTGGCATAAGCTAGGGAACCTTGTTGGCTAGACTTACGTAGGCCCTCAGGCCAATAGCCTAGTACCTACCTATGAACCTATATAAGTAGGAGGTTCAATGTTCGGCATGGGAAACTTGTGTATGTGTGACTGTGTGTAGTAGTTGGTGCTGTGTCCACTTCCTCTGAGAAGAATACATTTAACTCTTCACACAGCTCCCTTATCTCACTTTTTACAAAAACATCATTTCTGCAAAACAGTGCTGAGGTCATCATGACAAAAGTACACTGTTTACACTTACTGGTCAGACTTTTCTTGGAACACCTCTGTTTCTTACTCTATTCTCTACAATGTGTAAATGGATAGGTAGGAGATTTGAATACAGCACTGCTTAACCTCTATAAGGATGTGTGTGTGTGTGTGTGTGTGTGTGTGTGTGTGTGTGTGTGTGTGTGTGTGTGTGTGTGTGTGTGTGTGTGTGTGTGTGTGTGTGTGTGTGTGTGTGTGAGTGTGACTATAAATTAACTCAGGGTTGCATTGATAATAACTCTAGATGACTGTAAAAGCCATTTTACCAGACACATCTCCTTTTCAATTCATTGCTGATGTCATCCCTTTATAAATGCTGTAGGGCTTACATGTACTCAGTGTTTTCCTCTGGCGTGGGCTGCTGATAATGTGCTTTATAGATAGTTTAACTAAATAGGTAGGTGGTTTGACTTCATCCCTGCTGTGACTGTGATTACTGTCATATTCCATTAGCCACCTTAAAAACAGCTTTATGCACATTTCCACTTATGAGATGGATTTGCAGTGACACACTGTCATACTAGCAAATCCTCACATCCCCAGGGAAAATAACTTTTTGGCCACGCAATGATTACACAATGCTGCTATAACTGCAGTATATCACAGATGGAATATGAATTCTCCTGTACAGTATGACTTTGATACTGTGCTTTGTTTCCCCAGACTCTGGAATAGACTGCCCATACATGTCAAGCAGAGCGCCTCCTTGGCCCTCTTCAAAAGGAACATTGACGATTGGATGGGAGATAGGAAATTCACCCTGGTGATCACGTCAGTCACCCTGCTAGACAGGGGTCCAGGGAAGTAAATATTGTGGGAAGAAATATCCAGGGAATTGTTATGGTTAGGCTTGTATAGGCCTTAGGGCCGATAGCCTAGTACCAACCTATGAACCTATGAACCTATGTACATTGTATAACAACATATGTAGGATGTCTGATGCCATCTGTGAGCGTGTCTTTCACCCTCATACTGCATATAGTACTGTTCAGATATCTATATCTATATATCTAAATCTATCTATATACATATATATATATATATATATATATATATATATATGTGTGTGTGTGTGTGTGTGTGTGTGTGTGTATGCAGCTGTACAGTGTTATTGTGTACTTTGACCACATTTTACAATAAACATCTAGCTAATAAACAGTGGAGATATCATCCATTAAAATGTACACTGTCCCAGCTGTACCTCAATATGTCATGTTGTCCTTGCATTTCAGGCACTTAATCTGTAATTTGTGGTCTTAGCTAGTTAGTTCAAATACAGCCATTACTGGTCAGATTACATTGTGTCAGTCTTGTTATGACCGTACATGTTGATAACACTTTTGTCAAACACACCTGTTATGTACTCGTATAGATGTTGATTCCTTTACAAAAAGCTCTGATAATTTAAACACAGCAATGCTTTTGTTGAGTAATGATGTCATGTGATTACATTTACCATGCATGACATATGTAAGAAACATTGTACTCTGGCATAAGGGAATGAGACAACATTCTGCATGTTGTTGCTTTAGAGTACAGCAATTTCAGGCACACATACCCCTTGTAGCAATAACACGATGTCATACCTTTATATACCAACATATCTCACAATTGTAGTGCCACTTCTACCATAGTGCATTCATTTGTACAATATCATGCATTTTCTGTTGTCAAATGCTCATGTGTTGAACATCCACATTTAGTGCCTGTTAGCATTGTGTGGCTTATATTGTAATGCATGAATGGTATCCATCACTGTTATAATGTATCCATTTACAGTGGGAGAGACATCCGCCACCCCTTGTATCTCAAAGAGATTGTTTACATGACATATATATGATGAAATAAGTTAGCATAGGTTGAGTTTATCAGCATGTCATTAGTCAGTAGAGTCATATAGCTTCCTGTTCAATTCCTTAAAGAGCAACATTATACAAATGAACTCACATTACATGAACACAATTGTATCTAGATATTCTTATCCATTTTTATGTTGGACAATGATATATCATCACAGTTTGGGATTGCATGGCAGTCAATGTTTATTTGGGGCATGGCATGCACTGTGTGCTCCTGTGGCATGTGCATTGAGTACTGGATTGTATAGCATACCTACACAAATAGACTCTGGTTCATTTCTGGGACAGTATGTGTACTACATGATGGAAACAGATTCCTCATCTAAAAAGCATTCATATTGTACTGATCAGTGTTGTGCGGACAGTAACATGTGCAGTTTCTTTCCAGCATTCACATCAAAGCTGATTGTTCATATATTGCAACTCCTTTCTTAAAGCACACATTCATTTCAGAGATTTGTGACAACCTCCATTGCTATCTCATATGGCATATGCAGTCTATACAGAGATTTGGAGAGAGCCTAGTGTAATAGGCAGGAATGTGAATCTGGTAAAATCTGTCTCAGACAACTGCTCTCAGAGAGCAATGGCTTAAACATAGACAGCAGTTATGGCACTGTCACAGAGCCAGATTTTTCAGGTTGAGCAGCTATAGCCCTTATGATAGGAAAGTGCTATAAACCTTTAAAGGGTATTCTTTGTGACATAAATGAATTACATAGTTCTGTGGCATCCATGACTGTTGTGCATGTCTCTGATATCTGTCCTGATGTGTTTCAATATTACATGCTGCAAATGTTGATTATGTCCTTCATTGCTCAGAGGCATTATCAATTTCTAAAGGAATCATGCTCTGCATTGCATGTCGTAATGCAGACATTTCCGTATTACTGCTTTTGTTTTCATCACACTGTACAGCTTATGGCAGATGTGGGCTTCCATAAACAGTTCTTACTGTATGGCATGTAGCCAGACCATCAGAAACTGTGATTAGTCTTGTGTTTCAACACTTTCTTGTGTGTTGGTGCTGCTGAATTGCTGTTATATTACTGTTCCTTGTAATTCCATGTAAGCATGCCCATTGTAACTATGTCTGAGATGACTGTAAATTAACAATGTGTTGTCATTTTCAGTTATGTATGTTGTGTATTACTATATTATGATTTATTCTTTACATGAGTTGATAACACTTGCTAGGCTATTACATGTTTATAGGAAACAGAGCCCTTCCCCTGGGTGCACTTAAATTTCTTAAGAAAAACATGTTGTCTTTTAACATGCATAACATCACAGCTGTAAGGTCCATGTGTTCTTGTGTTGATATACTGAGGTGGAGAATACAGCTGTGGTGTCATCTTGCATTTATAAATTCCTGTGTATACATCTCATATGCAATGACTGCAGTCCATGCATTCATCTTCTGTCCTTGCTGATACCTCAACTCATCACTTTATTAACATACTTATCACACTTTAACTCCCCTTTGTTACACTACTGCTTCATAACCCCATCATATCCTTTGTTAGCATGCCCGTTTTTATTTATCTGTATAACATAGAGGATTATGATTGGTTCAGCGATCAAAACCTACTTATTATGTGTTTGAGTCATGGATGCTAAGAAATTCACCTCAATAGCAAAGTCTGAACCAATCCTAATTCTTTGCAGTGCATAGAGCTTTCTCTGCTCCATGTACTACCAGTTACAGGGAAAAAAAATCACTAAATGTTGTCCTGGCTTTCAAAACCATAAATCACTTAGCAAGCACTGTCAGAGAGGTAGTGTAATGCAGTCTATTATGTTTACACTCACCTTTCATACTTCTCACCTGTCTAGATTTTCATAGGTCGTCCAAATTTTTGCTTCATATTTTTGGTCTATTCCTCATGAAATCTGTGTTTTTCAGACAAACTACCGAGGACTGATATCACTAAATAATAGCACTGATTTGAGTATCAGAGTTCATATCCTTCATGAAATTAATGCTGATACATCCAGTTATTTTAGCAACTGAGTGTGTTTTAGAGTTTGACGATAAACTCTTGGATGGCGCAGTGGTGCAGTGGTTGCATTGTTACCTCACAGCAAGAGGTTCTCCGCTTCAATTCTTGGTTGGGGTGCCTTCTGTGTTGAGTCTGCATGTCCTCCCTGCATTCATGTGGGTTTCCTCTGGGTGCTCTGGTTTCCTCCCACATTATAAAGATGTGTCTAAAGCATTTCTTCCCGGGCCTCCACTGAAAATTAACTTTGTTCCAAGTCAGACTTTCCAGGTAAACAAACGTTAAATAAATAAATAAACATGTTACTAGTTAGGACAGCAGGCAGAAACAAATCTTTTATTTCTGTGGCTGTCATTTGCTAGTCAGTATAGGCAGATTTTACTGTCTGATGCTAGACTTGATCTTAACAATGTAACCAGGAGGTGTTTAACATTTGCTAAGGTCATGTCATGTGCTACTCTGGTGCTTAACAGGTGTGTCTTTCTCTGAATATCAGAACATAATCAGCATGCTCCATGCATTATACTAGTATTGTGACTGACATTTTAATTATCATTATATCAGTATGGCAGGATTTATGTTAGGAATGTTTCTTTAATATTTCAGCACATTTACCTGTGGTGTATAAGTACACATTATGCATTCCCATTCCTTATTAATTATTATGCTTTACTTTACAAAGCATTATTTTCTGTCTACAATTCTCCCATTTCACTTCCATTCCTTCAGAATTTATTTACCATGTTTGCCCTTAATATTTCAGGGCTACAGCACATGCTGTTATCTTAGCTTTGTCTATAAGCAAACTGTTTTGTTTACATTCTGTGCTCATGCATGCAAGCACCTTTCAATAGCCACAAATACTATTGCTGGCCACAAAAGGTGCTTGTAAACATGTATGTATGCTGACCAGCACGCATGTTTGATTAGCACTGCTGCTCATCACGCTAACATGTTAACAGCTTGTAGGGTTAGCAGGACACCACATGGTTGTTAATGAATACCAGCGTATGTTTTAGCATGTATACATGAATGTTTTAATTTAAATTTAGAGGTATAAGTTTTGTACTAAGATTTTGGAGGGTTGTTATTGGTTGTTTAAAGTTGATGCTATTTAATGAGATTATATGCATTTCTGATAAAATCTATAGTAATATAGACAGACTAAAGTGCTAAGATAAATGTAAGTCACTGTTATTCTGTGCTGTCAGCCTATGTTATTTTTGAGACTTGTGATCATTGTATGCAGGAATCTTTGTGGCCTGTGGTATCTTAACATACATTATTTATTTATTTATTGACATTTGTTGACCAGGAAAGTCCACTGGGTCAGACACTTATTTTCAGTGAAGGCCTGGGGAGAAAAGCTCCAGTTACAGATCATACATTTTGCAACAAGATAATACTCACAATAACAAGACAGTGTATAAAGAAGATTTATACACAATTTTTATACAATTTCCTACTGATTAGTAACACACAGAGTAGAAAGTTTTATACAGACTAATTAGGTGGTAGTAGTATGCATACAGTATTGTCAATGGCATTCATTGTATGGACGGAAAAAGACAGCAGATACATTCATAATTATCAGTTCATTTATGCACTTCAATGCATGAGAAGTTTAGGATTTACTCTGATTGAAATGTCAGTGAAGTTCATGGATTTACAAAGTATTAATTGAAATTGAGAAGAGTAGTGCCAATGTTCGATTCTCGGCTTGGGTTGGGAGTGCCTTCTGTGTGGAGTCTGCATGTCCTCCCCGCGGTCGAGTGGGCATTCGAAAGACATACATTGAATGGGCGTGCCTTTGTTGAAGGTTGGGCATCGGGTTGGCAACTCGACACCATAAAAACCAACTGCCAATCATTAGTGGACCGGAGTTCTGCTGTGGCGACCCCTAACCGGGAAAAGCCAAAAGACAAACAACAAAGTGCCAGCCAGCAGAATCTTAGAATTTGTTTACAGTGGTCTATAGTTCTGGGCACAAGGATATATTTGATTGTTAAGAAAGTTGCTTTTTAGGGTGAATTTGAGTTTTTTATAAAATCAAGTTGTGTAATACAGGGGGTAGGGCATTCCATAATTTTGATATGGAGTGGGAGTACAAGCTCTGTCCAGCTCTCTTTTTGGGTTTGGCTATGTTTAGAAGCTTTTAATTAGTAGACCAAAGATTCCGGGATGGGATGTAAGACTGTAGGATAGAATGACAGTTTTCTGGGTTATATATTAGTTTATGAGGAAGAATTAGTTGGGTGTAATGAAGGTAGTACATATGTATAACATAAATATGTACATATCTTTAAGCATGTCCTGGTATCTGTAAATATGTTTTGTTCATTTGTTAATATTTATTATTTACTGACATTTGATTACTGGAAAAGTCTGACTGGGTAGAAGCCCATTTTCAGAGGAGGGCCTGGGAGAAAACCTCCAAATTATTGCAAAACATTTTAAGAACAATAATTTACAGTCTTCAAAAATAAAACAAAAACCTCTGCAGTTTAAATAATTATAACAAAACAGACATAATATAAAAACATTAGTTAAGAATCACTACAAGCTATATGATAATCATTTAATATTTCGAGAAATTTTAGACAGTGTTTAGAGACATTAAAGGTAAGTTAGTGTGATACAAACAGGAATTGCAATATGAAGTGAGAGAAAAACAGGGATATGGTATAAAAAGTCAGGAAGAGAATTTGATGGCAGTAAGGAAGTAAGTGAAGAAGGGAGAGTAAGGAGGTATAAGGAATGAAAAGGTACTTGTCGCATTTAGGGATATAGTTTATCCTGGTTTAGAGTAAAAGAAGAGCCATATTTTAGCTAAGAAGTCTTTCAGGGTGATTTTAAAAGAGGGAGGGAGGATATTTACCTGATAGATACAGATAAGGGGTTCCAGGTCTTAGCAACCTTGTGTGAGTACAGACAGTGTCCAGCAGATCTGATAGGTTTGTAGACAAACAGGAGTTTTTGGTCACTGGATTGCAATGACTGACTGGGAATATAGTTGTGTAAAATGTTTTTTAGTGCTGGACAGGAAGATGGATGATGGATAACTTTATAGGTGGTAAGAAGCCATGCATATGTTAGTAGAGGCAGTTCTAACCAATTTAGGCATTTTAGTGTTATACAGTGGTGGATTCTGACAGGGGTATTTGCTGCAAATTTAACAACTTTGTTATAACATTGTTTAAGTTTTAATTTTTATGAAACCATACAGCAAGAGTTCAAAATCCAAATGACAGGTACAGTATGTTTTTGTTTCTATGTGGGAAGAACAGACAGAGCCCTTATAGATCACATCAAGGAATACATGTACCAGATACAGAAAAAAAGTTATGTTAGTGCATTATCTAAACATGTTAGAGTGAATGACAACACACACAACTTTACTTTTTTTAGTTATAAGTAAAATATATGACGACATCAGAATGGGGGACATTAGAAACAGGACAGAACAGCTTGAGGCAAAATGGATTATAAGACTGAAAGCATTTTCTGGGCATGGGTTAAATGATAGGATAGCCAGAAGACCAAAACTTAAAGCAAGACCATTGAATAAATTAAATGTTATGTCAGTATAAGACATGTTTACTTACATTAAGCATTAAGATTTTTAGCATTACATGTTTATATTTGAGCGCATTTTTATGTTTATATATTTATATGTGCACTTTTTATATGTATTCTTTATATATGTGCTTTTTATGTGTTTGTTATGCATTACATTTTTTAGAATCATATTTTCACAGTGAAGGACTGAATATTTTTCCTTAATGAAGAATGTTTCTTTAAGATGATTGTGACTTAATTAGTTAGCTCAAGGTAAATAAGATACATAGTAGACAGCATGCATTTGTATCTGAAGAAGCAGAAGTTATCTGTGAAAGCACTTATATGTCTGTGGTAGAATAAAGAAGAGTTTTTTTTACACTGAAACTACCTGCCATTTTTGGGCTACAAGTGTTTTACATTTAATTGCAGTTTTCCTGGTGGATTGAAGCCTCTAATAAGGAAGGTGTGTTTTTTTAAATGTAATTTATTATTTATTTCTGGGTCTGTTTAAGCATGTTTATGTGGTGTGACATGGTGCTCAGCAATGCTAACAGGTAGCCCAGTAGTATATGTGAAGGTATACTAGCTTTCATAATATCTAAGTAGCTAAATGGATAAAGTTACAGCCTAATGTTTAGTACGTCCTGGGTCTGAGTCTGTAGCAGTTATAAGATGTCTGTAATTTAATTTAGTATATATGTTTAATTTCAAAAACAGATTTGTGAAATATGGCACTGATGCACTGTGCTGAGTAGTGGTTAAACATGCTAACAGCTACTGCTGTTTGCGTGGTGCTAAGCTTTGCTAAAACCTCGGGAGTGTGATTTTTCATGCTGCTTAGCTCTGCATAGCTGGCTTGTGTGCTGCTAAGTAATGCGGCACTTTTTTGAATGTTGCTCAATGACATTTAAGGGTGGAAAAACAGCCTGTATTAGGACCAATAGGTGGGAATTCTGCACCATTCTTTGGAGTCTGCATATCTGCTGATATGCCAAGTGGTGTTGGACAGGGTGCATGCTTTTGGCCTGAGAGATGGGGTGTGCAGACGTCCGGGGTCTTTGTTGGGCTCCTGGTAAAGAATTATGCACCCAGCCTGATGCAGGGAGGTTTACAAAGCTCAGAATGTAAAGCAGAGGCCTGGGACCTGTTGGCCAAGGAACTTACCAGTGCTACTGGTACCCCCTGCAATGGTGAGCAGTGTCAACACCGTCATGATGACCTGTTATGCACCCAGCCTGATGCAGGGAGGTTTACAGGGCTCAGAATGTAAAGCAGAGGCCTGGGACCTGTTGGCCATGGAGCTTACCAGTGCTACTGGTACCCCCTGCAATGGTGAGCAGTGTCAACACCATCATGATGACCTGTTATGCACCCAGCCTGATGCAGGGAGGTTTACAGGGCTCAGAATGTAAAGCAGAGGCCTAAGACCTGTTGGCCATGGAGCTTACCAGTGCTACTGGTATCCCCTGCAATGGTGAGCAGTGTCAACACCATCATGATGACCTGTTATGCACCCAGCCTGATGCAGGGAGGTTTACAGGGCTCAGAATGTAAAGCAGAGGCCTGGGACCTGTTGGCCATGGAGCTTACCAGTGCTACTGGTACCCCCTGCAATGGTGAGCAGTGTCAACACCATCATGATGACCTGTTATGCACCCAGCCTGATGCAGGGAGGTTTACAGGGCTCCGAATGTAAAGCAGAGGCCTGGGACCTGTTGGCCATGGAGCTTACCAGTGCTACTGGTACCCCCTGCAATGGTGAGCAGTGTCGACACCATCATGATGACCTGTTATGCACCCAGCCTGATGCAGGGAGGTTTACAGGGCTCAGAATGTAAAGCAGAGGCCTGGGACCTGTTGGCCATGGAGCTTACCAGTGCTACTGGTATCCCCTGCAATGGTGAGCAGTGTCAACACCGTCATGATGACCTGTTATGCACCCAGCCTGATGCAGGGAGGTTTACAGGGCTCATAATGTAAAGCAGAGCCTAGGACCTGTTGGCCATGGAGCTTACCAGTGCTACTGGTACCCCCTGCAATGGTGAGCAGTGTCAACACCGTCATGATGACCTGTTATGCACCCAGCCTGATGCAGGGAGGTATACAGGGCTCCGAATGTAAAGCAGAGGCCTGGGACCTGTTGGCCATGGAGCTTACCAGTGCTACTGGTACCCCCTGCAATGGTGAGCAGTGTCAACACCATCATGATGACCTGTTATGCACCCAGCCTGATGCAGGGAGGTTTACAGGGCTCAGAATGTAAAGCAGAGGTCTGGGACCTGTTGGCCATGGAGCTTACCAGTGCTACTGGTACCCCCTGCAATGGTGAGCAGTGTCAACACCATCATGATGACCTGTTATGCACCCAGCCTGATGCAGGGAGGTTTACAGGGCTCAGAATGTAAAGCAGAGGCCTGGGACCTGTTGGCCATGGAGCTTACCAGTGCTACTGGTATCCCCTGCAATGGTGAGCAGTGTCAACACCGTCATGATGACCTGTTATGCACCCAGCCTGATGCAGGGAGGTTTACAGGGCTCATAATGTAAAGCAGAGCCTAGGACCTGTTGGCCATGGAGCTTACCAGTGCTACTGGTACCCCCTGCAATGGTGAGCAGTGTCAACACCGTCATGATGACCTGTTATGCACCCAGCCTGATGCAGGGAGGTTTACAGGGCTCAGAATGTAAAGCAGAGGCCTGGGACCTGTTGGCCATGGAGCTTACCAGTGCTACTGGTACCCCCTGCAATGGTGAGCAGTGTCAACACCATCATGATGACCTGTTATGCACCCAGCCTGATGCAGGGAGGTTTACAGGGCTCAGAATGTAAAGCAGAGGTCTGGGACCTGTTGGCCATGGAGCTTACCAGTGCTACTGGTACCCCCTGCAATGGTGAGCAGTGTCAACACCATCATGATGACCTGTTATGCACCCAGCCTGATGCACAGAGGTTTACAGGGCCCAGAATGTAAAGCAGAGGCCAGGGACCTGTTGGCCATGGAGTTTACCAGTGCTACTGGTACCCCCTGCAATGGTGAGCAGTGTCAACACTGTCATGATGACCTGTTATGCACCCAGCCTGATGCAACGAGGTTTACAGGGCTCAGAATGTAAAGCAGAGGCCTGGGACCTGTTGGCCATGGTGCTTACCAGTGCTACTGGTATCCCCTGCAATGGTGAGCAGTGTCAACACCATCATGATGACCTGTTATACACCCAGCCTGATGCAGGGAGGTTTACAGGGCTCAGAATGTAAAGCAGAGCCTGGGACCTGTTGGCCATGGAGCTTACCAGTGCTACTGGTACCCCCTGCAATGGTGAGCAGTGTCAACACCATCATGATGACCTGTTATGCACCCAGCCTGATGCAGGGAGGTTTACAGGGCTCCGAATGTAAAGCAGAGGCCTGGGACCTGTTGGCCATGGAGCTTACCAGTGCTACTGGTACCCCCTGCAATGGTGAGCAGTGTCAACACCATCATGATGACCTGTTATGCACCCAGCCTGATGCAGGGAGGTTTACAGGGCTCAGAATGTAAAGCAGAGGCCTGGGACCTGTTGGCCATGGAGCTTACCAGTGCTACTGGTACCCCCTGCAATGGAGAGCAGTGTAAACACCATCATGATGACCTGTTATGCACCCAGCCTGATGCAGGGAGGTTTACAGGGCTCAGAATGTAAAGCAGAGCCTGGGACCTGTTGGCCATGGAGCTTACCAGTGCTACTGGTACCCCCTGCAATGTTGAGCAGTGTCAACACCATCATGATGACCTGTTATACACCCAGCCTGATGCAGTGAGGTTTACAGGGCTCAGAATGTAAAGCAGAGGCCTGGGACCTGTTGGCCATGGAGCTTACCAGTGGTACTGGTACCCCCTGCAAAGGTGAGCAGTGTCAACACCATCATGATGACCTGTTATGCACCCAGCCTGATGCAGGGAGGTTTACAGGGCTCAGAATGTAAAGCAGAGGCCTGGGACCTGTTGGCCATGGAACTTACCAGTGCTACTGGTACCCCCTGCAATGGTGAGCAGTGTCAACACCATCATGATGACCTGTTATGCACTCAGCCTGATGCAGGGAGGTTTACAGGGCTCCGAATGTAAAGCAGAGGCCTGGGACCTGTTGGCCATGGGGCTTACCAGTGCTACTGGTACCCCTGCAATGGTGAGCAGTGTCAACACCATCATGATGACCTGTTATGCACCCAGCCTGATGCAGGGCAGTTTACAGGGCTCAGAATGTAAAGCAGGGGCCTGGGACCTGTTGGCCATGGAGCTTACCAGTGCTACTGGTACCCCCTGTAATGGTGAGCAGTGTCAACACCATCATGATGACCTGTTATGCACCCAGCCTGATGCAAGGAGGTTTACAGGGCTCCGAATGTAAAGCAGAGGCCTGGGACCTGTTGGCCATGGAGCTTACCAGTGCTACTGGTACCCCCTGCAATGGTGAGCAGTGTCAACAACATCATGATGACCTGTTATGCACCCAGCCTGAAGCAGGGAGGTTTTCAGGGCTCAGAATGTAAAGCAGAGGCCTGGGACCTGTTGGCCATGGAGCTTACCAGTGCTACTGGTACCCCCTGCAATGGTGAGCAGTGTCAACACCATCATGATGACCTGTTATGCACCCAGCCTGATGCAGGGAGGTTTACAGGGCTCCGAATGTAAAGCAGAGGCCTTGGACCTGTTGGCCATGGAGGTTACCAGTGCTACTGGTACCCACTGCAGTGGTGAGCAGTGTCAACACCGTCATGATGACCTGTTATGCACCCAGCCTGATGCAGGGAGGTTTACAGGGCCCAGAATGTAAAGCAGAGGCCTGGGACCTGTTGGCCATAGAGCTTACCAGTGCTACTGGTACCCCCTGCAGTGGTGAGCAGTGTCAACACCATCATGATGACCTGTTATGCACCCAGCCTGATGCAGGGAGGTTTACAGGCCTCCAAATGTAAAGCAGAGGCCTGGGACCTGTTGGCCATGGAGCTTACCAGTGCTACTGGTACCCCCTGCAATGGTGAGCAGTGTCAACACCGTCATGATGACCTGTTATGCACCCAGCCTGATGCAGGGAGGTTTACAGGGCTCAGAATGTAAAGCTGAGGCCTGGGACCTGTTGGCCTTGGAGCTTACCAGTGCTACTGGTACCCCCTGCAATGGTGGGCAGTGTCAACACCATCATGAAGACCTGTTATGCACCCAGCCTGATGCAGGGAGGTTTACAGGGCTCAGATTGTAAAGCAGAGGCCTGGGACCTGTTGGCCATGGAGCTTACCAGTGCTACTGGTACCCCCTGCAGTGGTGAGCAGTGTCAACACCGTCATGATGACCTGTTATGCACCCAGCCTGATGCAGGGAGGTTTACAGGGCTCAGAATGTAAAGCAGAGGCCTGGGACCATTTGGCCATGGAGCTTACCAGTGCTACTGGTACCCCCTGCAATGGTGAGCAGTGTCAACACCGTCATGATGACCTGTTATGCACCCAGCCTGATGCAGGGAGGTTTACAGGGCTCAGAATGTAAAGCAGAGGCCTGGGACCTGTTGGCCATGGAGCTTACCAGTGCTACTGGTACCCCCTGCAATGGTGAGGTGAGCAGTGTCAACACCATCATGATGACCTGTTATGCACCCAGCCTGATGCAGGGAGGTTTACAGGGCTCAGAATGTAAAGCAGAGGCCTGGGACCAGTTGGACATGGAGCTTACCAGTGCTACTGGTACCCCCTGCAATGGTGAGCAGTGTCAACACCATCATGATGACCTGTTATGCACCCAGCCTGATGTAGGGAGGTTTACAGGGCTCCGAATGTAAAGCAGAGGCCTGGGACCTGTTGGCCATGGAGCTTACCAGTGCTACTGGTACCCCCTGCAATGGTGAGCAGTGTCAACACCATCATAGGTTCATAGGTTCATAGGTTTATACTAGGCTATCTGCCCTAAGGCATTTATAAGCCTAGCCCAAATTATTGTGGCTTACGCCACCCCTTATATGAAAAAATACTGTGCCCATTAGTTTGTTGTGCCTCTGTCCAGCAGTGACCCAGAGATGATTCCCGGGGTAAACCTACGATCTCCCATCCACAGGTCTAGATTTCTCTTGAACAGAGTCAGCGAGGTGCTCTGCCTCACATGGACCGGGATTTTATTCCACAGCATAGGGAGTCTCTGAGTGATAAATCTATCCCTCCAGCACGTCCTATTTATATCCGTTCTAAGGTTTAAGTCGCTTGCTCTAGTGGTTTTGGTGGATTTGGATTTTTTGAGGTGGAGCATGTCCATTAATTCCGGGTTGGACATGGCCTTGTATGTCAGGCACATGTCACCTCTGAGCAGACGGTATGCGACTGAATAGAGCTGGAGTTTCTTCAATCTGGCAGCATATGACAGATTTTGGAGTCCCTTTATCCTTTTGGTGAGGAACTTTGATGATGACCTGTTATGCACCCAGCCTGATGCAGGGAGGTTTACAGGGCTCCGAATGTAAAGCAGAGGCCTGGGACCTGTTGGCCATGGAGCTTACCAGTGCTACTGGTACCCCCTGCAATGGTGAGCAGTGTCAACACCATCATGATGACCTGTTATGCACCCAGCCTGATGCAGGGAGGTTTACAGGGCTCAGAATGTAAAGCAGAGGCCTGGGACCTGTTGGCCATGGAGCTTACCAGTGCTACTGGTACCCCCTGCAATGGTGAGCAGTGTCAACACCGTCATGATGACCTGTTATGCACCCAGCCTGATGCAGGGAGGTTTACAGGGCTCCAAATGTAAAGCAGAGGCCTGGGACCTGTTGGCCATGGAGCTTACCAGTGCTACTGGTATCCCCTGCAATGGTGAGCAGTGTCAACACCATCATGATGACCTGAACAGGAGAAAGAGGGGAACCTTGGACACCTGGGTCCAAGAGGCAAGAGCTGGGCATGCCCTACAAATATGTAAGTACATTTTCCACTGTTTCAACACAATGCAAGTTGAATGTCTGCAAAACTGGTATCCATAATGGTGTGCTTGTAAAACACAAAAGCACATCACTCAGAAGGAAAAAAATCACTCTGCTCCACAGAAGGACGTAACTCAGCTTTATTCAAAACACCAAAATAACAGTCATAAACACTTAACAAAATCAGCACCTCTAAGCCAACATTTTTCCCGGTCTTAATATCTTAATAATAATATTTCCTTAGTCCCACTTCTCAAACTCAGAGCAGCAAAGTTTAAACAACATCTATATCTCTTGTCAAAAATATAAATTCATATAGGACATAATTGATTAATATTTATCAAAATTCAGTCTTTAGATGTTAAAATAGTTTTTTTTTTTTTTTTTGTACGAGCTGAAATAATATTTTATTGCAATAACAACTTTGGTCAGTAGATGGAGATTTTTGGAACACATATGGATACTTTTAACACTTGAAATGACTTTATGGTTTAATATGCTTTTTTAAACAAACATTCTTAATGTTTTTGACAATTAGTTTTTAAGAGTAGTGTGTTATTTAAATATTTCTATGTTCCTATTTTTCATATATTTATTACTGTTTTGAGGTATTTTCCACAAATTAGAGTTTCATTGGGCATTTATGAATATTCATTAAGAGCCCATTTGCTTGTTGTTTATATTACTTAATTGGTCAATTATTTAAAGTATATAAAGGAGGGGCATGGATTTATTATTACATCTGATGAAATCTAACAATTAGATGAAAACACTATCCCCGGGATTCATGAAGCTCGGCGCAAGGCCGGTGTAAGGCCTGCGCCGGCGGTGCAGTGAATATTCGGCGTAGTAGCGCCATATGCATAGTAATGAGTGCGCGCCGCAACCACAGACACGTGAGTAGTGTACGTGAGCGAGCCCAAGTAGGATGCGTCCGGAGGCGTGGCTAAGCCGGCAGGCGATGAGCAACCTAAAGTGCTGACTGCCACAGTCCGCCCATAATAGTAATGGCACCAGCCAGGGCCCGTGCAGAATGAAACGCACGTAGAGTATGCAACATAGTACCCGTCCCAACAAAATGGAGAAGCAAACACAACCCACGAAGCCCTAAGTGTACCCGTCCAAGGAACAAAGGATACGCGTAACACCGTGTTCGTCCCGCAATGCACCGTCAGTGGGCATACCCAGAGAAGGTGTACTTCAGCATGTCAACGCGACGCACCGACATAGGAGTAGCGACTAAGGTTACCACCTGTCCCACTTTGCGAGGGGCAGTCCCTCTATGGGCAGTTGTGTCCCGATAAAAAATATTAAAAACGGCAAATGTGCAAAGATTGTAGGACATAATTATATCCCGTATTTTATGTAATGGTTGCATGAAATAGTTATTTCGTAACTAAAATACCTAAATGTCACAAGAAACAGAATAAGCAACCAAACTGCTACAACAATAAGCTTTTATTTAGGCAAACAAGTGAAGTTCTATGCTATGTAGTGACCGTGGGTATGTGTCGGCCTGAAAAACCTGATGTGAGTCCCGAAAATGTCCCACCTTGGCCATTGGAAAAGGTGGCAACCCCAGTAGCGACATGGGCATGGTCACCAGGGTTACCAGCTGTCCCACTTTGCTATGGACAGTCCCTCATTGGACAGTTGTGTCCCGCCAAAAATCGAAAAATGGCAAATGACCTGAGATTTCTGGGAAAAAATATTCCCTCAATATACCTGTAATAGTAGCATAAAACATATATTTTGTATATGAAACACATACATGGCATAAGAAACCGAATAAGGAACCCAAATGCTACCAGAATAAGCATAAATTATGGCAAAAAAGTGAAGTTCTGTCAACTCTACTTGCTGTGGGTATGTATTGTCCTGCAAAATCCGATGTTTCCACAAAAGATGTCCCACTATGGGCATTGGAAAAGGTGGCAACCATAATGGTCACAAGCAGTAGTGAGAGTACACAGCCAGGTAGCCGTGTCGACATAACAACAGGAAGGAACCAAGATACCCTAAACACAGGCAAACATGTGCATAGCAACATGTCCCACACCCAGCAACGTGTTTGTTGCATACACAGGACGGCGTATGTCTAAGGTTGTAATATCCAGAA
>NC_056743.1:1878224750-1878379750 GCF_019279795.1 Protopterus annectens
TTACCAAAACACCTTTCTTTTCAGGCTCTCTCACTTATTTTATATAACAGTACATGCAGAGACATTATTTAAGACTTATTATACCTTTATTATTGGGCTACAACACTTTTTTCAGGCTCTCTCACTTATTTTATATAATAATACATGCAGAATAATTACTAACCTGCCTGGTGGCGCAGACTTAGCAGCCTATCTGCATAGGCTTGCTGTTCGCAGCACGGACACCTGCAGCTGTGAAGTAAATGAAGTGATATTGAGACATACTTATCCATAATATAGACTACAATAGCAATTCTTACATACTTTATTCCATGGCTGCCTACTCAGTAGTGGGGCATTTTTCATCCCACGGGCCTCCTGTATCCACTGGTTCAGTTGGTCCTCCTTGCGTCTCTTCAGGTCTGAGTAGTGGTGTCTGACCTACTCACCAGTCTGAGGGACACCTGTGGCACTGATGAGATCATGTGCTAGATGATTCCAGGCTTCCGCTTTGTATTCAGTGCCCTGGAACTGGCCCTGCAGGAGTCTCTCATCATCATTATGGACAAGGAGCCAAACCAGTACTTTTGACTCCTCAATGCCCCACCATTGCTCTCAAAATCGAGAGCCCTCTCCAACACCGGCCATGCTGACTGCAGATGGGAGCTACATCCAGTTATGGCAAGTATTCCCGCCTATGGAGCTTAAATATGCCTCATTGCCCGCACTTATTTGTGATTGGCCAGTTTTGAAAAATCTCAGCTAGAAGCACACCTGCTTAGCAATGGATAAACTTCCATTGATATGTATGTGTGTGTTGAAAGTGGATGCATATGAAAAGCTGTCATGGCTTAGTGGTTTAGTACTGTGATTTATGGTGAACAGTATCCCAGGTTCGAGGCCTGTCATTGCTTTTTATTTTACTACTGGCCAGACCAGCTAGAAGGTGTGGCTGTGTTTAGCCGACTTTGCTCAACTTTGCCCAACGTTGCTCGACGTTGCCCGACGTTGCCCGACGTTGCCCGACATTGCCCAATGTTGCACTAGTTAGCACGGTGCGCAGCTATGCACAAACATGTTTTGTTTGCACTAGTTGGCATGATGTGCAGCTCCGCGCAAAGCCATTGCGCTAGTTAAAGCAGTGCTAAGCTATGAGCAATTATACTTAACTGCTTAATACTGGTAAACTTTGCTTAGCAGTGCTTCACATTGTTTAAGATACGTTACTTATGCATTCATCAGTATGCATAACCATTTCACCTTCTTATATATATATAAAATATCGTTCACTACTACATAAGCCATTTCAATGCTTTTTACTAAAATTTAAAAGATAAATGTCAGGAATTATTTTATTTTATATACAGATTTCCTACAGAAAATAGAAAGGGGAGTGGAGGGACTCAAACCGGGAATGCCTTCTCTTTGTGCGAAGGCTCTACCACTACGCTATTGCTATTTGGCTTAACTTGCATACAAGTTTCTTATTATCCTCTTCGATGTCTAAATTGCTAACTGTAGCTAAGCAATGGGAAAACCCGCACAAACACGAGCAAATATGGGCAGCTATATCGGGAATAATAAAAAAAAAAATAAAAGTTTTACATTTGCTAATTGTACAGGGGTTTAGAATGTAGGGGAGTGTAGTGTTGGGTATGTACACATTTGAGCAGACTCGCTCATGTCAGTTGACATTTGCCAATTGAGGGATTTGCAGGGGCATGGATTTTTGGACTGCTCGGCAGTCCGACACGCCCCCTGCACTTGTGCACGGTCTGTGTTAGCTTTAGAGTTGAGTCCACACGCCCTCATGAATATGCATGGCATGCTGACATCTTACTCTTAGGCTGCAGTTTTTGTGTAAGACTAATTTAGTCTTATACGGAGGATTAGTGAATCCTGGGGAATGTCTTTCCTAGGAAATAGCTGAAGAGAATAGGTGTTAAGCTTAATTCTGAATGTCTTCAGATTTTAAATTCAGAAATTTGAGTGGTGTTAGTATTGTAGGGCCTATATGTTAGATAGGGCTTGTGGTTATGGTTAGTTCAGATCAGGCTAGTGGTGACAAGAGAGGATTAGTCAGGGGTGGAATAAGGGCACAACCATCTGTTCAACAGGTGTTGTTTTAGGGTTGATTTAAAGTGGACAGTAGATGTAATAGAAGTAATGTTTTCTTGTAAAGCATTCCAGATTTTTCCAATATAGTTTGAGAAGAGGGAGTCCCCTGCTTTTTCTTTTTGCTTGTGCTGACTTTTATATGTTCTTTGCTAGTGGATCTTAGTGTTCTACTGGTGGTATAGGGTTGAACTAAGGTTTGTAGGGCAGGTATTTTTTCAGATTCATATAGTATTTTATGGGCCATAGTTAACTGGTTGTAATGAAGGATGTGTGGGAGCCAGCTGAGTTGTTTGAGAGCATCGCAGTGGTGGGCTCTAGTTAGTAAGTTTAAAGTGAATCTAGTAATTTTGTTATAGCAGGATTCAAGTTTTGCAAGCTCAGTTTTCATAAGGTTTGTGAGTATGGGAGCTGCATATAGTAAAGTTGAAAATAAGTGGTATTGGGCAATGGTAGCTTTAGTATGTTTGGTGAAGTGCTGTTTGTTTCTATATAGAGTTCCTAAATTTTGTGTACTTTTTTAACTGTTTGTGAAATGTGAATGTCGAGCTTTAGATTGCTGTTAATTTCCACACCTAAGAGTTTGGTGTGTGAAGTTGGGGAGATAATGGTGTTATTTAGTGACATAATGCTAAAAGTATTAGGGGGTTATGATTGCTTTAGTGGGTTGGAATATCATAAGTTTTGTTTTTTGGGGGATTTAAAATTAGTTGTGTATTAGTAAGCCAGGTTTCAACTGCTAGAAAGGATTGCTGAGTAAGGGTATTCAGTTGTTGTACTGTGGGGGCTACACATACTACTGTTGAGTCATCCTCATATTGGATGAGAGAGGCTAGTGGGGTTGAAGTGTGTAGGTTATTAGTAAATATAGAAAAGAGTAATGGGCCTAAGATTGAGCCTTGAGGGACAGCCATTGTCACTTGTAGTAGAGGGAATAAAGTCTGTTGTCATGAGACTGCTTGTTGGCAACCAGTCAGGTAGTCCTGGCACCAGGCAAGACTATTATGACAGAAGTTTAGTTTGGAAAGTACATTTAGTAGTTTATTGTGGGAAACCATATTGAAGGCTTTTGATAGGTCAAGGAAGATGGATGATATATAGTTATTATTTCTATGATAGTTGATAGCGTTGATACATGCCATTAGGGCTGTAGATGTACTGTGAAAAGCACAAAAGGCAGCTGAGTGTTGGTTAGTAGTTTGTAGGTATGCAGGTAATCAGAAACTTGCAAATGAATGACCCTTTCTAGAATTTTGGATAGGGGTGACAATATTGTGATGGGTCGGTAAATGGTGAGTTCTGTTGGTGAGCCACCTTTATGGAGTGGTATAATGTGTAAGATTTTCCAAATGGCAGGGACGTTATGTTCAGTTATGGATCTGTTGAAAATAATTGATACAGGGTAGGCTATCTGTCTACTGTTAGTTTTAGGAACTCAGCAGGCAGGTTATCTGCAGCTAAAGTGGTGGGGTTTAGCATCTTATCTTTTTCATTGTCTCTGTAGGCACGGGTTGCAGGGAGAAGTTTGATTTGCTGTTGGGAAACATGGAGGTAAGGAAAGTTGAGGTTACTAATGGTGTTTGGTTATTGGCTAGACCTAGTATAGTTTCAATAAAGTATTTATTGCATATGGCGGCTGTATCGTTCAAGTTATTAGTAGTCTTTGTAAAAGGTGTCCGAATTTGCCTTTGGTTTTGGTTTTGGTTTGAATTTGGTTGTAGTATGTTATTTATAGCTGACCAGAATGTTTGAGGATTATTGCAATGCTTTGTTTGTATCTTGGTGTAGTAATTTATTTTGTCTTTTTTAATTTGCTGCTTTGCTTTATTTCTAAGTTCCCGGTAGTATAGTAGAGTGTGAATGGAAATGATTGGGTGTTTGGATAGAGAGTGTGGTCAGATAAGTATAAATAAAGTCAGGGATAGAAGGGGTGGGTGGAAATGAGGGTAGGTAGAGAAGTGGAGTGAGCGTGAGCACAGCGAGGGTGAACAGAGTGGGTTGAACCTGGTTCCTGCAAGCTGCCGACTGTAAAAACAATCAGCATGACCAGGGCAGTATCTGTGCCTACTTGCAGGAACAGGTTATTTAGCCACTAGGATTCAGCAGCTAATGTATAGGGAGCCAGAAGACTGCTGCAAAGGCCATTTTCAGTCTGTATAGGTCTAAAATAGCAGAGTGAATTTCCCTTTTGTAATTCACAATTTAATGTTGTACATGACCTGTGATCCAGTTATTTTGCTGAGTAATCCAGACTGAGGGCTACTCTAAGTCAAATAGGAGGATTTAGGCAATGGGAGAGTGCTGCCCAAGTCCATGTGCTGGGTGTGTTGAAGTGTGTATCCATCCATCTCACTAGATTGTTAACCAAATGGCTCACCAACAGAACACATATTGTGAAACTTGGTGATTCAACATCTACCAGTAGAATTGTCACCAATGGCATACCCAAAGGATCTGTGCTTGTCCCTTTACTGTTTTGAATCTATTACTCAACAGTCCAGGCTAAAGTATATGGACTTTGGCTTATTATGTTTACTGATTCTTGCATATTGCAAACAATCATTGACTCCACCAATGATGATAACATGCTACTGGAGGGACTAACACAGGCAAATGTTTGGTGCCAAAGCCACATGGTCTACAAATAATGGAAAAATGTGTCATTACGTTGGCTTTCTGTAAAGTGGAATTCCACACTAATTACAGCATTGACACCTCTGTGCTGAAATCCAGTGTTTCAAGTCCTGGGAACACAGGGAGATGGCAATCTGAGCTTCAGCCAACAAGTGTCCGCAGTGGTATGGAAAGACTACATAGTGCACCTCCTAAGTCAAGCCATTATATCTAGATTTGAAGATGATATAACAGCACTATAATAAAATTTCATCATAACACTAATAGAGTATAATGTCCTTTTTTGCATGTACCTCATCAGATGCCTACAACAGATGGAAAGACCACATAGGTTTCTCAACAGGAAAATACAGGGCCTACAAAGCATGCCATGATGTATGTGGATAGAGTGATACCCCAGTCATTGTACTCTGTATTGTATAAGATGAGGTCAACTGTGCTTGCCCTACAGGCCACTTTCTGACCCTCCCTTGATGGGAATACTGCACATCCACAAATCAGTTATAGCTTCTGACATCAGCAGAAACTTGTGAGAGGAAGATGGCAACAGCAGTGTCCCGCATGCACAAACACACACACTCAAGTTGACTGCAGTGAGAGCAGAATCCCTACTTATCTAGGTACACTGAGTAGAGAACTCTGTATTTAAGGTTAGTGTCACAGCTCATGTCTGACTTTGACAGTGTCAGAGAACAGTTTATAGGTGATGACATCAACAGTGGCCGTTGATGAGAAATGGTAATAGCAGTGTCCCACATGCTGTAGTAAAATGCTTTCTCTAATGTCAAGCAAGTACACACACACACACACACACACACACACACACACACACACACACACACACACACACACACACACACACACACACACACATAGACACACACACAGACACACGCACATGCATATACACACACAATTTGACTGCAATGAGAACAGAGCAGTCAGCTAAGTACACTGAATAGAGAATTCTGCATTTAAGGCTAGTGACCCAGGCCAAGTCTGATTTAGAAAGTGTCAGTCAACAGTTCATAAGTGATGACATCAGTACTGTCTCATGAGGAGAAAATGGTAATAGCAGTGTCCCACATGTTATGCTCTCTTTTTAATGTCAAGCAAGTGCACAAACACACATTAGTCAACTACAATGAGAACAGAACCCCTGCTTATCTAAGAATACAGATTAGAAAACTCAGTACTTTATGCAGGCACCATGGCATAAGTCTGACTTTTATAAAGTTGCTAGACAGCTTATAGTGGATGGCATTGTCAATGGATGTTGAAGAGAAGATGTTGGGAGCCGTGCATGAAATGGAAGTGTAAGCATATGCAGGTGTCAAAATATTGGCAATCCATGTGATTGGAGTGGTAACCATAGTATACACACTTATGCTCCTCTGACTAGATAGACACACACACACACACACACACACACACACACACACACACACACACACACACACACACACACACACTTCCCAGTTGACTGCAGTGAGATCAGAACCCCTACCTAAGTACACAGACTAGAAAGCTCAGCACTTTATACAGGCACCACAGCACAAATCTGACTTGTGCATGGCTGCTAGACAACTTACAGTGAATGACATCAGCAATGGATGTTGGAGAGAAGATGTTGGGAGGCCTGCATGAAAGGGATGTGTATGCATGTCCAAATGTCAGTACTCCATGAGATTGAAGTGCTGACTAAAAGTATACAGTTGTACTCTTCTTACTAGACAGACACACACCCATTGATTGTAGTGAGATTAGAACACCTACTTATCTAAGGTACACAGACTGTAGAACTCAGTACTTAATGCAATCACCATGGCACAAGTCTGAGTTTTGCAAGGCTGAAGGACCATTTATAGTGGATGGTATCAGCACTGGATGTTGGAGAGAAGAAGTGGGGGAGCCCTGTCTGACAGAGATGTTTAGGCCTGTCCCACTGTCAAGATATTAAAGTTCTGCATTATACCAGATTGATGTATGTGTGTGCAAAGTGTCATATTTTCTCCTGGGTTTGTAGCCTGCATGTGTACTATATAGAGATGTGCATAGTAGATAAGACCAGTGAAATTGATATATTTGTGAACAATTACTGCATTTGCATTTCATGGAGGGTAAGAGATGGCTGCAGTTTAATTTTTTTTTCTTAAAAATGCCTTTCCCTTGTTATTGTTATTACATGTACTTTGATGGCAGGAAGACTACATGCACAATAAACCAAAGTAATACATATGTTTGTGCATTTTCCATTGTGCACCAACAAACAGTGGATTTGCAAGATCAATGGCAAAGTGTTTGTGCATGCAGGATACACATTTTTAGTGCTTACCCTATCTGAGCATATTTAAGCAGAGAGCAGCAGTGCCAAGCAGAGGGAAAAACAGTTTTTGAATTTGGAAGATTAAGCTGACACTTGGCATTACTTTGACAGTTGTGTACTGCGGTAAATGATGGATGATTTCACTCTGCAGACATGTACTGGAGGCATACATTTTATGACATGATACATTTATTGTGTGGCTTTAGACAATGATAACATTAATTTTTACTATGTGGGATTCAATCCTATACATAACAGACAAAACATTTACAACCTTACTGCAGAAGTAGTGTTTCTCAACCTTATTCAGGAATCACATATAAATACATATGGCAGATTGAGGAGTCAACCATGTATGTATGTGACCTGACAAGGTTGTAAGAGTTATACATTCATATGTATATGAGTTTTAAAGTCTGAAGGGCATGCAAGGCCAGATACCACAGTTTTAATTACAGAAACACAGTAGTCACTATACCCTCAGTAGTACTTATGATTCATATGAGCTCCACTGCTTTACATACTTATTTGTTACTGTTATTTATAACTATATTTTTACTTTTTTATGTAACAGTTAATATAAAGTTGCATGGAACAACAGTAAAAATATTTATAATTGCCTGTGTTACAACCCAGGACCATCTACATTTCAATCCTACATTTACACCTGCTACCAAAGGAAAAGGTACAAAACAGCTGGCTATTTCCCCAGTCATTATTAGCTTCTATGTGTTAACTGCTTCACACCTCCACTTAGCGTGTTTGTATGATGCCCAACAAAATCAATACACTGTATCAATTTTGAAATTGTTGAATGTCTGCTTCTTGTTGCAGGTGTTCTGGACCTGCAGGTGTTGATGAATGTTGCTAAACACCATGCAGTTATAGAATTTGCATGATGGTAAGCAGAAAATGCAACAATATATCCTTTCTGAAATTTAGAATGGCTGCATCCTGTCTGCAGATGTTCTCTCTGCTTTGTGTCTAGACCATTAGTTTAGGTTTGTGTGGTGATAAGCATCTCACAAACAAAGCTAAACTTGGTTTTGCATTGTGAGCAATGTTTCTTAAGCCTCATTCTTAAAAGGCAAAAGTGGAACTTGAACCATGATCTACATGTAGCATATGCTGTGTGGATCAATGTGTTTAGTGGATGTGCAATGCACACCAGTGATTCAAAGGTCTACTTGATGTTTTGGTTATCATAGAAGTAAATTACATGAAATTTTATTCTATTTCTCTGTTTCCCCTATTTACACTAAGTAGCACATCACACAAACACTGGTATTTAAAAAAAGGAAGAAAAATGTTATATGAAATAAACAACCATTACAAAATACATGTTGATACACATGAAAGATGCTGCATAACTCTGGATTTTAACTCTCATACCAGTGGACCCTCAAAGCACAATAAGGATATCTTATCCCTATTTGCTATAGAAACAGTCTTGCAGCAGTTGCTGAAATCCATTGTGCATACAAGCAAGTCCCAAATCATCCACAGTATTAACAAGACATATGGCACTTGTACACTTCTGACTTGTCTGTACATGCATTCATTTCAGATGTAGTGAAATGAGTGATCACAAAGACATTTGTGACTATTCTTTGCAGAAATGCAGCTTCTGTCTTACCATTGTTTGGTGTTCATTATTCTCTTATCTGAGCAGTAATCGGAGGCATGACATATGTAGGGCATTTTGTATCATTGTGCTTAAAATGTATAAGAATATTAAATGATGATAATATACAGTTTTCAACAAACACAGGAACGTTTGGATATTACTGAACAGAAACTGAGAAATGTGTGCTGCTCACTTCCATTTAAAACCTTGATGCAATTGCTTCTATGTGAGAGTAACAAACAGGTTAAACAGTGGATTTTTTCTGAAAATGTAAAATAAATATTTTGCATTTCAGTGAGTAGTGCACTTAGTTTGAACTCTTGGCAAAAACATATAGCTTGTCATTCATTGTTAATAAGAATCAGAAGTAAAATGTTTTATTTCTTATAAACTGTGTAGCTTGTGAAATTTATTATCTACAAGCAGGACAAGATGAACTCTTGTATGCAATTGTGTCTCATCAATATAATACACAAGATAAGCCAAGCACAAAATTAGTTATTCTTCAGGAACAGAATGTTTAAGATATGGAAAACAAACTGTCAGCAGACCAGCTTCAGAGAAAAGACTTATTATTCTGGCAAATGTCCAAAACTGCTGATGCAGGTAGAAAAGACACTATAAAGATTGGGACTTTTTTTTGTATGAGAGACTCTGATTATTCTAAGCTGAAGTACAGTTTTGTTATTTGTGTATAACTTTAATTGTTAAACTAGATGTCTACTTCATATGCAGAGTAAATGAATGTCATAGCAGAACTGCCTCAGTGTTTTTCATTGAGTAAAGGTACAGACTACCTGACTAGTGTAGTGCAACTTTAAATTTTACAATCTATACTTTGTGTGTATTGCCTGTACACCTACTGCAGGTAAAGGAGTCTGAATTGTTGTCTATTTCTTCTGCCTCCCACTAACCATTCACAGTTGCAGTCCATTAGCAACAATCATTGATGTGGTGCTTATACTATGTTTATATCTGCTATACAAAGCCAGAAATTTAGGATTCAGCAATTCTAATGAGTTCACATCTCATTTGCATTGTCACTGTACTAAGAGGCATGAGTCTACACGATAACAAGGTAACCATGGTTTTGAAGGTGAGAGAACTTGCAAAACACAGAGTATTGACATTCTTTTAGATTCATATGCCCAGGAGGCTTCTGATGTTGCTAAAGGATGCCTGAAAATTTCAGGTATATGCTAGATCTGTTCACATGTTATGAGGAGAACTGTTATTTGTATGCATTAGGGGATTAAAGTGTTAACTGTATCCACTTCTTATGTTTCGCTTTTGGCAAAGGCATTTTTGCCATGCATAGACTTTCACAGATACACAGCCCTATTGACTGCCATTACAAGTGTTATCTTCTGTTTTATTCCATGGCAATGTAAAGTGCTATATTGTCAATAACACAGGAGTGTACTGCTTCTAAGATGGCCCATAAACACCACCAGGGAAGTAATGGGCACAGTGAGTGGTGTCTAGCAAATGTATACAATTTACTTTTGAGTTTTACATGTGTACACATTTTGTGACAATTGTTTGAGAAACATTCATAACAGGTGAATTATGTGTTATTTCTTGTATTTTCCAAATTGCCATTTTCCTGTTGTTTTTGTGGTGGGGGTGCCAAGCACAATTTCTATGTTTTCGTATCACATGTTTGATTTCAAGAGTTTTGATCTTCCAGTTGTCATTCTGGTATTTCCATGTGTGTGTATAGGGAAAATTGTATGCAATCAATGGCGTGTTGTAGCATAGCATTCAGGAATTGATTTAGGACTTTGGATGCTGATGCCCGTGATATCTCCAGCACATGCTCTGTTAGCCTGTGAAAGGTTCATATAGCTAAAACTCTAAGTACTACACATACCTATGTCTCCACAGGTATTGGTTATCCTCAGCTTATCCTTGCTCACAGTTGCAGACAACAGAGGTTGCAGAGTTCCTATAGTGTGCCTCTAGCCACCCTGTAGCACTCTACAATTTCCACATCTTGCAAACTGTGGTAAGTTACCAGGGGTCTAAATACCCTTTTTCCTGCTTGGCCGGTGTCTGTTTGTAGCAGCAGCAGCATAGACTTGTGCCTGTTTTACATACATATGTAAAACAGCAACTGCAGCCCCAAACAGTGTTACTCATGCATGGAGCAGTGCTGCAGCAATAGCATTGTCACCTTACAGCAAGAGGTTCTCTGGTTCAATTCTTGGCTGGAGTGAATTTTGTGCAGAGTCTGCATGTCCTGCCTGTGATTGTGTGGGTTTTCTCCGGGTACTCTGGTTTCCTTCCATGTTGCAAAGGCATGTGTCTGGAGTGTTTCTTCCCTGGTCTCTGTTGAAAATTGGATTAATTCCAAGTCAGACTGTCTCGGTAAACAAATGTTAAAAATGAATAAATAAATTCTCTGTAGAGTACATTCCATGGCTATATTTTAATAAGCTTTGGAATTCGCAGGGGAAACCCTACACTGAGTCTATACGATTGCTTGATAGCTTGTTGAATAGCTCATCAATCTTGAATTGGTCGATTAGCATATGATTCAGCTGCTTGAGCTGTAATTTGCATGCCACTATGTTTAACATGTTTACACAGCTCTACATGCTGTGTAGAGCCACTTACTGAATACAAAACGGTGCATTACTATGGGCGCATTATGCTACAATGCGCACGCCATCTTAGTGGACAGTGTAAGCTTTATTGAATCTGCCCCCATATTTATTAATAGTATGTTAAAATTAAGAGCTGCCAAATTATGAATTTCATTAAGTGTGGAACTTCTACTGTGTTATGTATGTTTTCTATAAATACCTACATGTTTTTAATTGTCAAGCTCCTTGGAATGATGGGATGTTAGTAAAAATAAAAAAAAAATTTCTATCAGAATGCTACTTTTATAATTAATTTAAGAAGTGTTTTATTTGTATTTTAAATAACTTTTTTTATCTTTAAACATAGATCATGTTTTAGTTATTGACTTCTAAATGGGTAATTTAAACATCCGACATGTAAAATCATTTCTAATGAAGTCTTGAATTTATTGGACAAAACTGCTTAACTATAATAAAATTCTTTATATATTTCACTATTTTGTGGAATTCTTGAGAGTTAAGTCATGTGGCTTGTAACATTAGTATGTTTCATTGGGTCTATATCAGAACATTGAAGTTTTAAAACTTTGAATGTTCTAATATCGACCCGTTTTGAGCGAATGCTAAAAATAGCGAAGCTGCAGAATACCAAATTCTTTCCTACAGAAAGAATTCGGTTGGCCGGTTCTGTGGCTTCGCTATTTTCAGCGCTGTGGTGGAAATTTATGGGTCAGGTTCATGTAAGTGTGCGATTGTGTGGTTGTTAGGATTAGGGCATGGGTTAGGTGAGTTAGGGTTAGGGCGTGGGTTAGGTGAATTAGGGTTAGGGCTGGGTTAAGTGAGTTAGGGTTAGGGCGCAGGTTAGGTGTGTGTGCGATAGTAACGGACCTTAGGGTTTGAATTAAGGTAAGTGGATAGATAGTAGTGTATGTATAGTTTAGTGTAGGGTTAGTTGTAGGATTATAAGTGTATGTGTGTGTATTGATGTTTTTTAGGTGTGCTTGTGTTGTGTGTATGTGTTTCAGAATAGCAAATTTTTTCCCCAAGGAAAAAATTTGCTGTTCTGAATGTTTGATATTATGTGGTTTAGATATTTTAGGTTCGATGAAATAGTGTTCGGTATTTTCATCTTTCGATAACGTGATATAAATGCTGTTTCATTTTGGTTCTTAGCTTATTGGCACTGGAAGCTTCTTTGGGTTTGTGTTTTTAACAAGTCTCTTAACCAGATATTGCTACTGGGTTAGTCCTAGAAAGACACCTTTGAAATTATCATTTTATAATTATGTCAAAATTGCAAGTTTTGACAACAAACACAATAAGTCTGATTCATAAACATTTTGCACAACTGCAAAAGGATGTGCAATCTGCAACACATATCTTTGTCCTGTATGATATACAATGATATACAAAGATGCAAAAAAAACTATACAATTTAGATTCTGAAAGAGTCCAGATATACAAGTGGTATGCAAACAGGCTCTCCAAGATACAATACACAAACACTGTGAGAATTGTAGCTGATACTACAGACCATGGTCAGATATTTATGGGCATACAACCACAGACAGAAGTAATCATCCATGCATACAACCACAGACAGAAGTAATCAGGTGCATCCATGCATACAACCACAGACAGAAGTAATCAGGTGCATCCATGCATACAACCACAGACAGAAGTAATCAGGTGCATCCATGCATACAACCACAGACAGAAGTAATCATCCATGCATACAACCACAGACAGAAGTAATCAGGTGCATCCATGCATACAACCACAGACAGAAGTAATCAGGTGCATCCATTAATACAACCACAGACAGAAGTAATCAGGTGCATCCATGCATACAACCACAGACAGAAGTAATCAGGTGCATCCATGCATACAACCACAGACAGAAGTAATCAAGTGCATCCATACATACAACCACAGACAGACGTAATCATCCATGCATACAACCACAGACAGAAGTAATCAGGTGCATCCATGCACTTAATTATCAAGTAACACAGCTGGACAACTATAGCATAATTACTTTTGCACACAACAGACAGAAATGTTGAATTACAGAAGATCTGCAATGGCAACTCCTGATGTGAAGTGCAGTACCCAAAAGCTGCTATCTGGACTACACTGGCCCACCTACCATGTAGGTCAGTCCCCACCAATAGGAGCAGTTGGTCCAATAGATCCCCTCATAACTATACATGCTAATGCATCATTCTCCATTATCATAATCAGTGTCCTAAATATTTTTATGACTGCTGGTTTCCCATGATTGTACAGGACAGAACACAGCAGCTCTGTGGAATGCATAGGAGCTGTGCCCATGCAAAAGTGTCATCATTGTCTACTGGCTGCTTGTGCCTTTTGGGTATCTGCCATACCTCTCAATCATATTGAATTCCTCGGTGTTCACTGGTTTTGCGGTCCAAATATTTGGGTGCCACAAATTCCCATGTGTCTCCCTTAATTCCTGAATTTCCTTTTTTTTTATTTCTTTCAATTTTGCTGATGTCATCATATGCATGGACGTGCGTGATGATGTCAGCTTCATGAGCAGCCTGCCAGGCAATCGGAATTAGGGCTTGAGTCGTGTGACTGACTGTACTCTTTATGTTTACACAGTCAGTCTGCACATGCAGCAGCACAGCACAGTTTAGTTGGAACTTGGAAAAACATTTAGAGTCAGAGAGAGAGCAGCTGAGCCTCAGGTAGTTTTTTGTTTTTAATTATTAGATAAATTAGAGGCTTTAGTAGCTATAGATAGAACAGGGCTGTGGCAGTTAACCCCATCCCAGTCCCCAAGCCATTCATTAATTTTACTGTGTCTGTCTGTGTCAAGAGAGTGGAGTGCAGCAGCAGCAGTCTCATTAGACTTGGAGCGGTCAGCGGTGGTGATGAGGAAATATATCACTTCAAGTACTTATTCCCCCGGCTCCGACTCCAGGTAAAATAAAGAAAAAAATGAATGTAGTCATAAATCATGACAGACAATGCAATGCGTGCCATATTTTATTAGGAAAGGGATATCAGCAAAAGCAAATATATTATGTATTGTGTGAAACAAAGCATAGAAGCACTATCAGACAGCCAGACATAGACAGAGCAGAAAGTGATTTTATTTCAAAACTTGGTGGCATACTTTTCAAAGGCTGTAGGCAAATATCTGCTAAAATGTTTCAGTAAGTTGTTTGCTGGCTCTCTTACAATTCCCAAGTAAGTAGCCCCTGCATCTAGGCAAAACTTTACATGAAAAGGGACATATGTGTCCAAAGTCACTCACAATAATGGCACAAGTAAAGAACTTGCACTCTTATTCATAGTAGTGTAGTTGCTAACGTAGTAACGGATGATGGTAGGAGGGCAGGATGCTTTAAACTAAGATTTTTCAGTGCCAAATTCAGTTATTACCAACTTTTTTATTCAGTAATTGTCTGATAAACTGACCTCCTTGTTAAGATGCCCATATATTAAAAATCAGTGTGTATTTAGTTTTTAAGGATATCAAAAAATGCACACACATGCAAACATTCACACTCACTTTTTGTTTTAAACTGTGTAGTCATCATCTTGACAAGAATGAGTCTTAAATTAAATTTTAATATGCTAGGCTTTTATGGCTGCTGATTTTTACATCCTAGGAACTATACGCATTATACAGACATTGATGTATTTTTTGTATAAATGACAAAACATTTCATGGGCATGGAGACAAAACAAGAGGATGGAAGGCTGAGGAAAGGATTAGATTAGTCAGGTAACAGTCTGAGTATGGCTGACAGCTAGATTTTTTTATTACTATGTTTTGATACACAAGGCTGCCTCCTGGCTTTTAATATTAGTAGATGAGTCAGTGTGCAACTGTCAGGGAAGGAGAGTAGAGAGAAGTATATGTACATTTGGAGGAAACAGTGAAGTATGCAGATGTTCATGGAGAGAGTAAATCATATGGTGAATAAATTGCATACGGTCTGGTTTAATTTCTCCAGATACATAGGCTTTTTTAAATGCCTGGACTGGAGTTGACACAACACAGGTATAGTTAACATTCATGACATCAGTATTTTTTCATGCTTTGACTTTTCATATGGCTCCTTTTCTCAGCATATCCAGAACTGCCTCCTTCTGGAGTTCATATGGGGAATATCTGAGAAGGTAACATAATAAATGTGGTTAGAAATATATTTTTGTTATTTGTAGATTTGCTCATGACATGATTCTGATTGAAAAAAATTCTCAGCTCTTTCTCCCGGATATTGTGAGGAGTGGGGGGACATATTGCAACTGCGTTTTGTGCATTTGGTTGCCCATCAGGTAGCATAGATAAGCCATATAGATATAATTATACTTGTGTATGTTTAAGTAAAGGTGGGAAGTCAGTATGTTAACACAGAGACTGGCATTTTCTTGTCTGTTCTTCAGTTTGTGTTTAAAAGTCAGTATCCCACAATTCCATTGGAGTTAGTGGAGTTATAATTATGCATGCAAATTTTATGTTAATCAGCGTATAGGTTTTTTGGCCAGTTGTACCTATTTTTCATGGGCCTTTGTCCATATTTTTATGTTTCCAGGTTGAATGGTATGGTATCTGCAAACAAAATGGTACAGACCATGTGTGAAGCCTACAGGCAGTAAATATTGTTTTATCCTACTCCATATAGTATTGTAGAAAGAAGTACACACTTGGTTGATGGTTGCTTTCATTTACACATTCTACTGTTAATGGATTTTAACCTTCAGTCCTGGGCTCTGCTCAGGCAGGCAACAGTTATCTATTATGAGACTCTCAACAGGCCTCTCATGTGGTTCAGCATATAGCCAATCATCCACAAATTTTACACTCTCCACACACACAGACACACATGAACATGTGCACCACTTCACTAAAAAAATAATAGCCAGTGTACCCATCAACAAAACAATGACACATGACTATGTTAGGGTACTTCCTACATGTGTTCTTTATTTCTGCCTGCCCTCACTGGGGGTACTGTGCCTCTTAATGCATTTAGTCACCAAACATATGTTTTCCCTGGCTGTCTGGGATGACAAGGAACATACAGTTCACTAGTTAATGTGAGAACACAGCAAGTTCACCACTTACCCAGTAGCATATCACAGGAGATTCATCCATTCACACCCTCATCCTCACAGCCAGAGCTCAGTCATTCAATACAGAGTTACCGAATGTCCTTTATGCATTGTACACATCCTAGCAAAGGATGGTTAAGTGTTCAGTTTGTGAACCATGTTAACTTTTTGGTTGTGTACTAATAAGGCACTGCACAAGGCTTGTACACCACTGCATTCAGAGTTCATGAATACGAATCCAGAGAAATATGTAAAACTACCAAGCAACAGCCACTGCATATGTCATTGGGAATGTCTTAATATAACCAAAGGTGAAAAGGTGGTCCTGATATCGCATGCATCAAAGTAGTCTGGTCCTAGTCATTTTAATGGCTGTTTTCTTTTAGCTTTCTCAATATTTATTTATCCGTTTGCTTATTTGTTTATTTATTTACCAACTACTCTGGAATACTAATGATGCTGGCAATACGTTTTGTTATACAAAAAAATGATTCTTTCTAAAAAATGTTTTCTGAAGAATGGCAGTCATTCAGTTAGTTGTAATGGGTTAACCCAGTTCCAGACCTTTGTCACTCGTTATATCTTATCCCTCCCTGCATGTGGAGTGTAGAATGGTTGACTTACGGATAAGGAATAGAATTTAACTAAAAAAATGTTTGCCATAATGACAGCTGTAAAACTTATTCTTGATTGTGGAAAACATTAGCTGTTGAAGCTATATTTTCTTCTGAAGAATCTTATGTGTTTTTCAACACCTGCTATTGTAAAGATTGTAGAATGTGTCTATGCTTTGAAACTCTTTCAATATGATTACGTTTTGTTTCTTACAGTCTGGATTGAGACAGATTTATTTTCAGATCATGGTATGGGATAAGCTGATGTAATATTCTATGAACAATTATTCAGAGCATTTTCCATTGAAAACTGAAACAGCAGACTCACTTATGGGTTCTAATTATTGATTTAAGTAGTTAATGATGTATGATAAAGCCATTCATTCATTTAAACAGCCACACAGCCATAACTGCTTAAGTGAATGAATACCTGCATCAGTACCCACATGAACGCTGATGATATATTTCAAGTGCTCTACCCCCACCCTATTGTTATCGCCAATATCTCCTCTAGCAGCTTGAGTACAGGCAACTTCCTCCTCCACCCCACCCTACCCATGACGCTGACAAATTTTCCATGATAACTACTGCAATAATGTTCTGAGTGGAATAATTAAAATGTTCAGCTAAGTTTTTAATTCTGGTGGAGACTAGACAACATGTGTTATATGTTTTTGTATGGTGGTGACTGATGAACAGTCACTGTATATTGAATGGAACAGTTGAATTAGTGATGCTGAATCTGAGTGGAATTTCTGGCAGATTTACACATTTATTTGTATCTGTGCCACTGATAGTATTTAAAGGCAGAGAGAAGGAATGTGGTTTTATCAATAGTAAGATCTGGGAAGCTTTGGCTATATACAAATGATACAAAGAAGTCCACTATGCTAGAAAAAAAAATACTACTGTAATCTACAACAAAAGCACCAAAATCATCCATAAACATTTTGGTCGGGCATAAATAAACTTCTCCACCCAGGACAATCACCTACCCCTAACCCCTCGACTACCCTCCAAAAACCTCCAAAAATTATTGCTAACACCTTTAAGACTTTCTTTACAGAAACCATGCAATCCCTTGCCAACAAACTAGCTCCCAATACCTCAAGTTCTACAAATCCCACACCCAATAATCACACCCCCTTCAAGTTTGACCCAGTTCTAACATATTTTATTAGGTCCCTACTTAAGAAACTGAAACCCACCACCCTTTCAGCAGACCTACTACCCAGATGCAACGTGTATTCAGTATGCAGATGACACGACCCTAATCAGCACTGCCACCTCCCCCACAGACTTACAATCTTTATCCCAAAACACCTTCAACAAAGTAGAGAACTGGGTCACTGGTCGCTGTCTACTATTAAACCCAAATAAAACCAAAGTGTTGCTCTTCACCCCCACCATCTCTCACTATAACATTTAACAATGGCACCATAACTTCCCCAGAACATTGTACTAAACTACTAGGAGTAATCATTGACAACAACCGTAAGTTTGATACTGACATCAACAAAACTATTAAAACAGTTAATAAGAAACTAGGCTCTTTATACAAGATTAAACAATTCCTAACCCCATCTGCTAGGACTGTGATTGCACATACACATTTGCTATCACCCCTTCGTTATGCCTCACCCATCTTCGCAAACCTAAGCAAATCAGACCTTAATAAACTTACAAGCTGCTACAATAATATTGCCAGATTTGCCACAGGATCAGCTTAAAGAACCCATCGCTGCCAAAACCTTAAATCGCTAGGCTGGCTAGAACTACCCTACCAACTTCAATATAACCAACTAATAGTTGTTCACAAAGTTCTCTACCAACCAGACAGTACACCCATACTGAAAAATATTATCACTCCCTACAGTAACCTAAAAACACTACGCTCTTCCAACAGAATGCTAGTACAAACTGTTAAATCCAAAAATTCAGCTGGTGAATCATTATTTTCCAAACTATGCTGGTAAAACCTGAAACTTACTTCCTGCAGAACTTACTACAGTTCCCTCCTTAACCCAACTCAAAATATCTCTTAAGAAAATACCTAAAATGCATTGGTTTTGTCCCTGTACAAACCCTGACTAACCCCCACTCAAATATCAACTATAAATGAAAACTTTATTACGGGAAGAAACTTTCATTGTATTACTCTGATTCGGTAACTGTTTAGAAATCTGAGTATATGTCTCTTACCTACTGGAAAGTATTAAAGTAAGGATGATATCTTGACTCAACCGTGTATGTGAACCACTTTAAATGTATGTGATCTCCCTTATCAGTTAGTAATCTCCGACTATTTCCTAACAGTTAATAATTTCCAACTATTTCCTGTGTGTATTCTAGAAAATCTTGAACATGTGTGCACATATTGTGAGCAAATGTCCATTTTGTAATATTTCACTGTATGTATACATGTTATGTATGTCTGGAGCTTTTCTCCCCGGGCCTCCACTGAAAATGGACCTATATCCAGTCGGACTTTCCTGGTTAACAAATGTAAAATAAAATAAATAAATATGTAGAGTAGCAGATATTTTATCCTCTATGCTTAAGGTTAAATACTAAAGAAAATGGTTTTGCAGGAGGTAGCTGCCCTGCATCCATCCCCACATAAGAAGACAAAACTGCCCATACCCCATTACCTATATTTACTAACTCCACGGTCACACAGCATTATGGGTGAAAGAACCTCAGAAAACAGTGATCCTACAGTACCAAAAAAAACAAAAAAAAACTGAAAAACAGAAGATACACATGGTCCTTTTCAGGGATACACAGAAAACCAGTCAAATACATGTCCAGAAAGCACATGACAAAGCAATGAAATTAGCATTTGAGTTTAGACCATGCATCAAATTACCAAGCAACACCTGATAAAAATTACCTTGACTAAATAAAAATAATCTATTCACATCTGTGACCTTTGGAACCAAGAGTCATTGTCTGAAAGTCTAGTGATTATTTACAGCTCCCTGGTGATACACTAGACCACAGTCTCCATTAGCTGATAGAAGTAAGATGGAATATACATGACTGTCTGCAAGAATGGCAACAATTAGGAAGCGCAGCACCCAGCAGGAAAAAAGCACTTTAATCAAACTTAACAAGCAACTCAGATGTCAAAGAAAGTCTGCCAAAGCCAAATTTGAGGTAAATTTGGCTTCCTAGGCCAAGGACAACAACAAAGCATTCTTTAGCTATGTCCGCAATCTCAAATATAATGCACAATTATGTGCAGAGCTCATTGTAAATGGAGTCACCTATACTGATCCAGAAGATATAGCACACTTACTGGCCGACAAATTTAGCTCCAACTTTACCCCTCAACCTTCCTTCATGAAATACCATCAAATATAACTCCCTCTGCTATCACTAAGGAACAGATACTTAATGCTCTAAGGCCAACGACACTGCATCAATGGGCCAAAACAATATCCCAGAATGGCTTCTAAATAGCATGAAACATGCCCTATCAGGTCCTTTGGAACTGCTATTTAACTGTAGCCTCCAAACAGGATTCATGCCTCATGAATAGAGAACAGGGACTGCATAAACATGGGCCACCTACAGACCCTGGAGACTACAGACCCATAAGTCTCACTGTCTCGTATGCAAAGCCATGGAAAGAATTATCATGTAAATGATCAATAATGACATAGTAAACCTCAGGACACTAGAACCAACCCAATTAGGTTTCAAGAGCAGGTCATACCTACTCAACCTGGTGGACTTCTTTGAGAAAGTCACCAAAGCAATGGATGAGGGCAAAATGTTCCACACTGTTTAACTTGACCTGGCCAAAGCATTTGATACAACACCCCTCAGACAGTGTTGACAAACTCAGTAGGTTAGGTACAGACCCTTATGTCACACATGGATAGCCAGACAGGACCCAGGAAGTTAGAACTGGGGAGTCCACCTCTATTAAGAGGCCAGTCACAACTGGAGTTCTCCAGGGATCAGTCCTAGGACTGCTCCTTTTTGGTGTTTATGAAGTCAAGACCAATGTCAATAGCCTCTGGCTGACTAAATTTGCAGATGATTGCAAATTAAGAGCTGTCATTGAATCCCACACCGTACAAATGTTCTCCAGGAAGGGCTGACACAGACAAACAACTGGTGTCAGAGCCATAGACTAAAACTAAATGCCAAGAAATGCATAACAGTATCCTCTCAGAAGTCATCCACTCAGGGACTTAGGGACACACATAGACAGTAATCTAACCTTTGACCATCACTTTTACAGTAGTGAGGAAATCATTCTATGTTGTGCAACTTATAAACAAAGGTATAACATCTAGGTCCATGGAAGTCATTGTTCCACTGTATTTGGCATTGATCAGATCTACCATTGAGTACAATTCCCCCTTTGGTATGCACCTAACCAGGCATATCCAGCAACTGGAATGTCCCAAGAGGTTCATCACTAAAAAAATATAGGATGTAAGTAACATGTCCTTTGCAGACTGCCTCAAGGCCCTATCCCTGTATTCTGCCTCCTATAGGCTGTTAAGGAGGGACTATGACTGGCATTCAGGGCATTGTCAGACCCCATTCTGATGGACCTCCAGCATATTCACAAAACAAACAGCACCAGACTTAGCCATTATAAAGACTTAAACCTCGCTTGTGATATAAATAAGACCTGCTGGAGAGACAGGCATGTGTCCCAAAGACTACCCCATCTCTGGGCAGGCTCCTCTCTAACCCATTCAAGTGTAGCATGAACAATTGGATGGAGAACAGGAAATTCATCCATGGCTTGACATCTGCAGTGGATATAAAAAGTGTACACAGCCCTGTTAAAATGCCAGGTTTTTGTGATATAAATAAATGAGACCATAATAAATAATTTCAAAGCTTTTCCCACCATTAATGTAATCTATAACCTGTAGAATTCAATTGAAAAACAAACAAATATGTTAGGGGAACAAAATAAAAAATAAAAAATGTACAATAAACTGATTGCATAAGTGTACACACCCTTAAACTAATAATTTGTTGAAGCATGTAGATGGAATTCGAATTTTATTTATTTATTTGCACTGTCTTTAATAGTAAGAAATGGAAGGTGCCTTCAATAAGATAAACATATTACTGAGTTTTCTGCAGTGCCTCAAAAAATACAAATCCTGTAACAATAAACCTTGTGTATGTTTATTTGCTTTACTACCTGTACAATAACAAATCATAGGCTTTATTTAATCCATCTCTCGATGCATGAATACTCTGTTTTACAATTATAAAGAGGATTTTTGATAGTTCCTTACTAGACAAGTATATTTCTGTCCTCATAAAGCAATCAACATGCATTAACATACTTTAAAGTTTGTATTACTCTAATAGTGATTTATTTTATTCTGCACATGTGACTTTACAAATACAAATGAATGGAAAAATAAAAATAGGCATCAATAGATACACCTGTAATCCTGCATGAATATGTTCTTCAGCAAAAAGAAAAAATAAAAGAAAGAAAATATCATAGCATGTAATCTACACAGCCTTTAAAGTCTGAATTGCATAGTGTCATCTCCTGCCTACATGCATTTCAGTTTTCTCTTCTATAGTGATCTTCATTGGATTCTTGCTCTGGCATATGTAAGGACATTCTTTAGAAATTCTTTAGATAGAAATATATCATGTTTGGTGAACCCTCTAAGTAAACCTCTGTAATTTGTTTGGGTCTGGTAATCAACTCTTCCAACATCACAAATATGTTAACAGCCCACCTAAGACATCCGTATGCTGTAGAGATAAAGCTGAGCATGCTGTCCCAGCTAATAAATGATGAATTATTCATTCCCAGAAACACACTTAATCCAGGTCAGGGTTATGGTGGAGTCAGAACCCATTTGAGTACTCTGTGAGTACAGTGTAGGATTTCTAATTCTGAATGGGTTGCAGACTGTTATACAATAGCACACACACACACACACACACACACACACACACACACACACACACACACACACACACACACACACACGCAAACTGATGGACATACACACAAACTCACTCAGACATGGAATGCATTCCTAGAGGTAATTTGTAATCATACCAATTCATTTATGGCACATCTTTGGGACGTGGAAGGAAATTGATGTGGCCGGAAAAAAAAGAAAACTTACATGACATTAGGAAGAATGTGTAGACTCCATTGAACAGAGAAACCAGTTGAGAAATGAAGAATAAAACACCATAGAGAAGCAATGCTAAAGAAAGTACCACCCAGCTAAGTCTTCATGAAAATTTATGTAGGGTTATAGTTAGTGTCCATCTTCAAACTGTCATTTGGATGTATGGTCTATCTCTGTCTCTCTCTCTCTCTCTCTCTCTCCATCTTTTTTGCACTAAATTTTGCCATCCACTAGCAGCTGACACCAGTTCCTCTCCCCACTTACTGGTTATACAGGTCTCTCTATCCTCACCTAGATCATGCTCTGGACCAGTGAGGAGATTAGCTTGTCCTGTTTCAATGTTACATTGCTGCAAGGTTTTGGCTTTAAGTTGTAGCTTCCCATTTACCCTTTTTGCACACCTGAAATTCTAATCAGCAAATGTTAAATGGTGTGGCAACATTTGACGTATTGTCCTGTGGCATATTGTTCTGCCTACATAGCAACTGACTTAATGTCCCCATCCTATTTCCACTTAGATCAATGCCTTAGCTATGTATTCCCAGTCTACACCAAGGATTTTACATGAGGAGTGTCCCACCTCCATCCCCCCAAAGGCATACATATCCTTCCTTTGCTGTTCCTCTGATGCCCAAGCCATTAAATGGAACCAGGGTTTTTCACTATAGCAAGAGCTTTACCCTCTACATCATGATACAGCCATCAAGAGCTTTATCCGTCTACATCATGGTGCAGCCCTCCTTTCACTTATCAAGGGCTTTATCCCTCTATACCATGGTACAGCACTCTTTTTACTTATTAAGGGTGTTATCCCTCTATACCATGGTGCAGCACTCTTTTCAATTATCAAGGGGGTGGGAGGCTGGTGTAATGGTTAAGGTGCTTACCTCAGAAACACAAGGTGCAGGGTTTGATTCTCACATGGGGTAATTGGCTAGGTTTAAAATGGCCCACAAGGACAGTTAGCCTAGTACTAATCTATGAATCTAAGAATAAGGGCTTTATTCTCTACACCATGGTACAGCAGTCTTTTCAATTATCAAGGGCTTTATCCCTCTACGTGTCTATGTTTGGCTAACAAATCCTTTTTTAACACCGGACAAAACAGCAAAAATTAGCTCTAACAGAAATGTGTTATGTTGGAGGTGCCAGCAGACATGTAAAGCTGACTGGATTCATATTTGTTATGACTGTACTGCTATCAAAAGATATTGGAAAGACATTAATGACTTTTTGCAGGCTATATTTACAGACTCCTGTCTTCTATCTAAAGCTCTAATTTTATTAAATGTAAATGAAGGACGTTGCTTGAATAAAGGGAATTTGTACTTATTATGGACAATACTAGCAATGGCTAGGAAATGTATAACTACGAAATGGAACTCCAATAATGCACCTTCTATGAAAGACTGTTTATCACTACTAAAGAAAACAGCACTGATGGAGACCAAAACTAAAGAAAACAGAATCTACCTTAAGCCATTAGTTAACAATCCTTGGAGAAAAATGTTGTCATTGATTGAAACTATGCAAATGAATCCAGTCTCTCTCTGATAAATTAATAATTTGACTTACCGTCTTTGTTTATAATCATTTTGGTTTCTTTTTATCTATATCAGGCTGAATGTAAATACTGTATATAGTTATTTAAAAATTAACATATTTAGATTATAATGTAAGTTTTAATTAAGATATCTGTTCTCTGAAAATAAAAAAAAAATCTGAGAAAAAAAGACACTGGCTTTATTTTCTGAGTATATGCAATATCAAGTTAGGATGCAGAGCTTACCTTTCACAATATTAATTTTAAATGTTGAATTTATAGGATGGTCTAACAGTGCGTGATTAATTTTGCAGGTGACAGATGTGCCTATTTTTGCTTCAACGGTGATGTTGCTTTGTACTTGGTATGTTGTATTTCCATCATCTGAAATGACTTGTGATTTGGATCCCTGAAGCTCAATCTCATTTTCCCACCATGTAACATTGACCTCTGGTGGGTAAAATTGTACAGCTCTACAGCTTAATGTTACTTTTGTATGAAGCAGGACTCTCTCAGTTGGACCAGAAATTGATGGAGGGGAAGGTTTTCCTTAAAGAAATGAGAAGATACGAATTAGTGTTCAAAATACAAACAACAACATCACTTACCATAGATTTAATCAAATACGATAATGAACAAAATAATATAATGAACAAAATAATATAATGTTTTGCATCTATTCACACTTTAAATACAGAGTATGAAACCCTCACTCATCAATCATCAGAATTAAAAAGGTGTGATACTGTAATTATGAAAACATACATACAAGCAGCTGGACTGAAGTTGCCACCTTTTGACATTGCACAAGCAGGATTAATAATGTTGAAACTCAGTTGTTTTTTTCATCCTTAAACGCTTAGAACATTTCAGTACAGTTTCACAGAAGGACAAACCTGGGTTTCTAATACACAGTTTATGAAACATGTGAAACACAATCACTGCACCTCTCTAATCCCTAAAAGTCAAAAAAACAGAAAATAGATCATATATGACAAACATGGCTCTCACCTTTAAAAGTAAGCAGGTTTTAGGCTGGACTACAAAGTAAAATTACATGAATATAAATGCAGAAAAAGCAAGAGTTTCTAGTTGCTACTTTGGGTAGGTGGGAATCATGAAGAGCTTCTAAGATGCATTACAGGATAAAAATAAGAGTTACAAACATGGCATGTATTTAATTAAAAAAAAAAAACAACAAAAATACCACAGAGGCCAAGTCTGGGAAAATCATGTGAAGCATTGCAAATGTGGGTGGAATTTAAAGACAGCTTCAGTTAACTCTGTGATGACCTTGGTGGGACGGCTGAGTTGTAATCATGGGTTTAATGTAATTCAGAAATATTCATAATTAGCATATGTCTGAATAGTTGTACATCAGGACTATCCCACACACCCATATGACCTGTGACCCCTTGTCAGACCTGTACTACTTCCTGTGTAAACGTGTACAAATAACAATCAGTTATGGAGTAATAATATAAATTCCTATGAAGAAACAAAACACATGACAAATTTTATAATGCTATCACTTAGATAAAAATCAGTTTTTGAGAGAGCGACTCAAAAATGATAGAAAAAATTATCATGCTTTAAAACAGTGCATAGCTTTTCAAAGAGCAACCTTTCTCTAAGGTGAATTAAACACTCATTAACATAAAGTATTTTATAAATGTATACACTGTATTTCTAAAAATGAAATACAGCACAATGAACATGTAGCTTACTCTGATACCCAGACAGAAATATCAATGATATCCACAATGTCTACAGGCTTTGAAGTATGATGTAATAAGTTCACTTTTATGAATAAAATAACTCCAATGATGTAGGTAATACTATGTTGCATAGCTAGTTAGTTACATTTTAAATAACTGATTAACACCTAGAACGTAGGTTGATGCACATTTATTGGTGCAGAATAAGCAATGAATATACTTACAACAGACAATGTTGTTGTTGTCTTTCTGCTTTTCCCAGTTAGGGGTCGCCACAGCAGAACTCCGGTCCGCTAATGATTGGCTGTAGATTTTCACGAATGCCGAGGTGCCAGCTCGACGTTCAACCTTCAGCGAAGGCACGTCCATTTACGCATGTCTTTTGAATGCCCACCCAACCATGGGGAGGGCATGCAGACTCCACACAGAAGGCACTCCTGCTGAGAATCGAATGGGAGAACCTCTTGCTGTGAGGCAACAACGCTACTGCTGAATTCGCTACTTCACTTTAGTTTTATACCAAGAGATTTGGTTTCCTATAACTTAATAACCATAATCATATGCTATAGTTTCTGCAGAATATAAATCAAATATGAAGAAAAATTAAATGTTACATTCATTTGATGGTTGCCTTGTACCTGAAAGAGTGTAAAGTGGACAGATTAATGCTCAGATTTCTAGCTCTCATTTTGCATCATGTTTATTTTCTATTCAGAATTGCTTCCTGTATGATATCTATTTGTAGGCTGATAGTGATTCAAAATTTTCTTTTTCTTTGCCTTTATTCTTTTTTTTGCTCTTGTCTCAGTTGTTGTGTGACCATGAAGTTAAAAGAAATAGTTCAGGGAAGAAGCCCTCCAAGTTAGTCAAGAGGTGAGCTTCGTCCTCTGCAAGAAATGTTTTTTAATTACGGTTTCATTTAGTTGAGGAGTTGACTGATTTGTTTTGTATTGTTGGAGTTTCATAGATTCATGTTTTTTTTTTTTTTTTAAGCATAACCGTGCATCCCAAATGCATCTGACAAATTTAGAAACCCTAAGAGTATTCTAATGGATATATATAGACTAGGGCTTGAGTGGTCATCCTTTTATTGGCTACTTCTGTCCATTAGGGACATAGGTGCCAGACCAGGGGTGAAATTTCTATTCCCATTCACTGGTCCAAGTTATGCTTGAATTGTGTTAGAGAAGAACTCTGCTTCACATGGATGGAAAGCCTGCTTCATAGAAAGGGTAGTCTCTGAGAAACACACCTGTCCCTCCAACATGTCTTATTTATGCTGTAAGCAAGGTTTAAGTCCCATAAATGGGAATTTCTGATGCTATTTGTTTTGCAGATATGCAGGAGATTCATCAGAGCAGGATACATGGATCCCCTGTATGCTGAGTATAGATCGTCCTCAGCAGTCTGTAGGATACCAAATATAAAGAGAGGGCTTTGAGGCAATCTCAATGGGACGTGTTGCTTATGACCTGTTTCCTTTTTGTGAGGAACCTCTGCAGACATTCCAATTGCTGCATGTGCCTGGTTAAACACATACTGATGGGGCCGTTTTACTAAGTAATTACTCTAATGAAGACCAAATACAGTGGAACAATGACTTTTTTGGTCTAAATGCCATACACTTGTTTATAAGTTGTACAACATGGAGGAATTTCTTTACTACTGCAGCCACATGATGGTCAAAATCCAGGTTGCTGTCTACATGCATCCCAAAATCCCTGGCTACTGGGTCTACTGGTGTGTTATAAGTGAGGTAGTATCCTGAGGTACTCAACTTCCCAAAGGGCACTATATGTACATTTCTTGGCATTGAGCTTTACATTGTGGCTCTGGCACCCTTATTTGTCTGAGTCAGCCCTTCTTGGGGGATATTACTGCCTTGGGGGATTCCTTCACTGTGTCTAGTTTGCAAATGGCAGCAAACTTGGTCAACCAGAGGCCCTTGACATTGACCTTGATTTCAGAGAAGTAGATGCCAAAAGGGAACAGATGCCAAAAAGGAACAGGCCATGAAACACTCTGCTAGTGACCGGCCTCTTTGCAGAAGTGGACTCGGCTATTCCAGCTTGGCCCCAATCTGACAGTTCTGCTAGAATGAAATGTAGTTTGTGGAAATCAACAAGGTTTGCTAAAACTGACCATATTTAGTAAAGCTATGCTGGTATAAACCAATTAATGGACTTAATCTACTTCTAAGGCAACCAGAAAACATCTCTAAAAATGTTTACCTAGCAAAGAAGTAAGATTTATTTGGCTTTTAATTAATAAGTAAGTCCTTTGCTCTCCCTTTGAGAATAGTCACCGCACTGGCATATTTCCATAAGTCTGAGACACAGTGTTTAGCAGTCAGGTATTGTACAAAGATATCATTTGTTTTATTTATTTATTTTATTTTATTTTTATTTTACATTTGATGACCGGGAAAGTCCGACTGGACACAGGTCCATTTTTAGCGGAGGCCTGGGGAGAAAAGCTCCAGTTAATACAATGCTACAATACATACATTTAAACAAACATATAGAAGGCATAATTAACATTTTGGTATGGAGCATAAATAATGAATAGCATCAAAATAAACTGTTCAGCATTTCTTCACAGTCATTTAGATCAGTACCATGTAATGGACTATTGTTTGTTAAGAATAAGTATTCAGAGGTTACAGGTTTCTAGTAAACATAGGTATTCTGAGTTTAGAAATTTATAGGTGATCCTTGGTGGAAACCTTGTAACTCTGCAATATAGTGGCTTAGCCTGGGGAGTTGCAAGTGCATAGCCAGTTGTTAGTATGATGGGTTTTGAGTAACTTCTTAAATAGTGGAGCAGAGCTTGTAGAAGTTAAATGGATTGGAAGTGAGTTCCAGATTTTTGCTATAGTACAGCCAAAAAGAGCTTTACCTGCTTCATTCTTATGTTTGATGACCTTTATGAGATTTTGGTCTGTTGACTTTAAGGTTCGGGTGGTGGTGTGGGGTTGTATTAGATCCTGTAGAGCTGGAGTTTTGTCAGGGAGGTAGTACAGTCTGTGAGCTATAGAGAGTTCAGTAGTAAGAAAGGTTTAGGGCTGTATTAGAACCTGTAGAGCTGGAGCTTTGTCACAGAGGTAGTACAGTCTGTGAGCTATAGAGAGTTGGGTAGTAAGAAGTAGTTGGGCAGCTCAAGCCAGCTAAGGTGTCTGAGGGAAAGGCAGTGATGGGATTTACTAGAGGCATCTGTAGTGGGACCTGACAATATCCCAGGCTGCGTTCTACACGAACTACAGAATGAACTGGCACCCTACCTCAGCACCATGTTCAATCATAGCCTCACCTCAGGCTTTGTACCCACTGAATGGCGCACCGTGACAGTTATCCCACTCCACAAAGGGGGAGCCACGATGGACCCCGGGAACTACCACCCCATTAGCCTGACGAGCCTGGTCTGCAAGGCCATGGAACGTATCATCATGGAACTCATAAACAAAGACATTGGTAATCTCCAAATTCTGGACCCTACTCAGTTTGAATTTGTAAAAGGCAGATCATGTCTCCTAAACCTGATTGACTTCTTTGAAGCGGCCACCAAAGCCATAGATGAGGGTAAAATGGTTCACACAGCTTATCTAGATCTCGCCAAGGCTTTCGACACCATCCCCCACTCTGGAATTATAGATAAGCTCACTAAACTAGGTATAAATCCCTATGTCACAAGATGGGTTACCAAGTGGCTCATGGACAGAACCCACACTGTGAAAGTAGCGGATTCCAAATCCGACATCAGGCCAGTGGCAAGTGGAGTACCACAGGGTTTAGTCCTGGGTGCTCTCCTGTTTGGTATCTACTTCTCTGAAGTGCAGGCCAACACAGAAGGTCTTTGGCTAACAAAGTTTGCAGATGACTGCAAACTAGGAGCCATAATCGAAACTCCTAACGATGTGGACAAACTGCAAAAGAGCCTCACTGAGACAGATACCTGGTGTCAAAGCCATGGCCTGAAGCTCAATGCCAAAAAGTGTATTGTCATCCACTTTGGTAAAAACTCTGTACCCATGAACTACCACATAGCTGGTAGCCTACTTAATGCTGAAAATGTGATAAGAGACCTTGGGACACAGGTGGACAGTAGTCTCTCCTTTGATAATCACATTGCCACAGTGGTCAGGAAATCCTTCTACGTGGCTCATCTCATCACAAAAGGATTCTCATCCAGAAAAAAAGAGGTCATTGTTCCCCTCTCCTCATCACTCATTAGACCCATTATAGAGTACAACACCCCCTTTTGGCATGTACCTCACAAGACATCTACAACAACTGGAAAGACCACAGAAATACCTCACAAAGAGGATTACTGGCCTCAAACAGATGCCCTATGCAGACCGTCTCAAAAAGCTACAGCTTTACTCCATCGCATATCGCCTACTCAGGGGCAATCTCTGCATAACATACAAAGCTATGTCAAACCCAGAGCTGTTGGACATGCTCCACTTAAAGAAATCCCAATCCCTCTGAGCTACACGCTCTAGGGACCTTAGGCTTGTCACCACAATAAACAGAACATGCTGGAGGGATAGATTCCTGTCCAGAGACTTCCCATACTCTGGAACAGACTACCTATCTGGAACAGACTACCTATCTATGTCAAACATAGCTCCTCATTAGCACTCTATAAAAAAAATCTTGATGATTGGATGGGAAATGGGAAATTCACCCCGGGGATCACTTCTGTGGCTCTGCTCGACAGGGGCACAGGAAAATAATTTTCTTGGGTGGTGAAAGCCAGGGTACATTTTTTGGCTAGGCTTGTATGGGCCCTAGGGCCGATAGCCTAGTGCCTGCCTATGAACCTGCCTATGAACCTATGTAATAGCAGGATGCCATTCTGTTTAGTTTGCTTTGGTGAAGATTAGTCAGGATAGGGGAGGCATATAGTAGGGTGGATAATAGGTGTGTTCTAGCAATAGTGGCTTTGGTATAGTTGGTCATGAATTGCTTGTTCAGATACAGGAGACCAAGCTTTTTGTTCACTTTTTTGATTGTTTGGGCTATGAGTATGTCAAACGTTAGGTTATCAATTACTACTCCTAGGAGTTTTGTGTCAGTTGTTGGGGTGATAGAGGTGTTATCCTTCAAGTTTATGGTGAAATCATTGTTTAGTGCAGGAGCTCTACCAGGACTGAAGAGAAGTAGTTTTGTTTTTTGTTGGGATTGAGTATAAGTTTAATGCCAGAAAACCATGATTCAGCCAGAGTAAAGTTATGCTGTGTTACTGTCTGAAGCTCGCTTAAGGTTTGGGCGGCACATATGATAGTAGTGTCGTCTGCATATTGTACTATAGAGGCAGAGGGGCATGTGGCAGCTATCTGATTTGTAAATATGGAGAACAGTAAAGGACCAAGTATGGAGCCCTGAGGGACTCCTGTGGATACTGGTAGAAGTGAGGATAGCTGGTCCTGCCAAAGAACTGCCTGTTGGCGGCCTGATAAATAACTGTTGAACCATGATATTGTGAAGGAGTTAATGTTAAGGGTAGATAGGGTTTTGAGAAGCAGGGTGCGGTTGACCATATCAAAGGCTTTAGATAAGTCTAAGAATATAGAGGAAACAAAATGTTCATTGTTTCTATGGGTATTGACTATGCTGGTATATGAGAGTAGGGCAGTGGTGGTACTATGGGAGGGTCGGAAGTGATGGAGTAACAGATTTAGCTGTCTTTATAATAATGAATCCTGGAATTTATTCATTGCCAGGACTTCTGTTGGACTTAATTTTAAGCAATGATGTTTGAAGCATATCTTCTGTTATACATGTACAAATTACATTATTTTCATCTAGTCTAGGATCCAAAACTTGCAGATTACTCTTCAATGGGTAAATGTCTGAAAAGTAATCATTGAATACATTAGCCATATCAGAGCCATCATAGATTATATTAACCTCATTGATAATTGGTCCTGTACTGAATCTTTTCCCTTGATGGTGTTTTTTCTAAAAGAAAAACATTTTTATATTTCTTTATTTCAGAAAAATTCTGCTCATGTTAGGTTTTAGCTCTTTGTAGTAAACATTTTAGAGTCTTACAAATCTTATTACATGCCTTCATTGCTAAAGATGAATCATACTTTCTATTAGCACAGAAAGGTGTTTAACAATCCTGTTTTTTCCCAATTTCAGAACATAATTATGACACTGCATTAGGTATAGAGTATTAAGTGCCTCTCAGCAGAGTTAATCTCTAGTCTCATGTTAATGGCTGGCATCATCTACCACAATACAGCATATAAACAATTTTCACAGCTTTAAACTCAGTTATACAGTTTGCTGTCACAAAAAAGTCAAAGTATGGCAGACTGAAATGTGTAACAACTTTTAAAGAAATGAATTTATCAGACGGTCACTTTGCTTCTGCCTCCCATCTGTGTGGCTGTGCAAAGTGCCTTACAGCTTTGCAGTAAAACAATTTACCTTCTCATCCATCACATGTACTTTTTCTGAAACGGGTAGTAAATGGATTAAGTAAAGCTTAACAAATTACAAAGAATTATGACTGGATCACTCTTATTATAGCTATTCGTTATATGTTCTCAAAATGCATGTCAGAATGCATCTCCCAAGCTTCTGTTACACTACTCTTGAGGTGAATTTCTTGACACTCATCTTTTGAACACATAAAAAGTTTCTTGTGATCAGAAACCCAACAACAATACTGTGTTTAGTACATAGCTTTCTTTGCTGTAATGCAGTATACTGGATAACTGGAACCTTTCACTGGGATGAGGAATCATCAAGGAAGCAAAAGTGTTGCAAAAATATGTCAGCCATTTTGCAGAAATAAGTCAGTCAAGGTCCTAACATTCAGCCAATAAACTCCTGCCCTTACTTAACCCTAGGAATACATTTCATGGTACTCATAGCAGCCCCCCCTTCCCCACACATATGGAATACTTCCCATTAAGGATTTAATGAGTTCTTCTGTAACCAACATGGAAAACATCTGAGTTGTGAAGCCTCCTGCTAGTGCTGTACAATAGATAGCATAATGGCAGTGGAGTGGTTCAGCGGTAGCATTGTCAACTCACAGCAAGAGGTTCTCCAATTCAGTTATTGGCTGCGGATCCTTCTGTCTGGAGTCTGCATGTCCTCCCTGCATTTGTGTGGGTTTTCTCCAGGTGCTCCGGTTTCCTCCCACATACAAAGAGATGCATCTGGAGCGTTTCTCCCCAGGCCACCACTGAAAAATTGGCTTTGTTCTAAGTTGGACTTTCCTGGTAAACAAATGTTAAATAAAAATAAATAACCTAAACACATTCCTTTCCCCTTAGGCTCTCATTTTCTTCATACTATAATTATTATTCCACTTGTGAAGTCTCCAGCATGCCTCCCTCCTTTCTTATCTTTCCCACCCATCCCTTCACTCTACTTTGGGCTCAGTTCAGAACATTACATGTGTGTACCTTGCGGTAACTATTTCCATCTCAGAAAGAGCCCTGCCATGCTGATTCAGCATGAAGATGCATAGCAATGTGATGGATTGTCTATATAGCCATGCTAAATGCTAATGAGGCTTCTTGGGGTGAAACATATGCTAATTAAACATAAGATCCACACCAGAAATGCCCGCAGTAAGACTGTAGCTCTATAAAATAAACATGGGGCACTTGTATTACCCCACCAAGGTAAAGGTAAGTAACAGGGAGTTTAGAAGAAGGTATGTGTGACTATGTGTCTGCCACAGAGATCACTATAGGAGAGATTAGTTCAGGTTAGGTGGGTAGGTGCTCGTGTGTGTGCGTGTGTGTGTGTGTGTGTGTGTGTGTGTGTGTGTGTGTGTGTGTGTGTGTGTGTGTGTGTGTGTATGTGTGTGCATGTGGTTGTCTATGGGTGAAAGGGTGAGTATGTCTGTGAGTGCAACTGGATTTGTGTGTATGTGTTAGTGGGCTGTCACATCTCCCCTAGACTAATATGTGAATCTTGCAATACACCATGCCTTAGAGGCAGTTAGAAAATATAGGTTTTTAATGAGAAGGATGTCAGTCAAGAGAAACACTAGTCACCAGGGATAAGTCTTTACAATGTGCCCTAAAGAGGATTTAAATCTTGCACCTTTGCACTGCGGATAGCAGTACTCTGTGCTACCACTAGACACCAGGGATGCTTCAAAATCTTGGCCAAGTCTCAAAATTTATTTCAAATAACAAGCCAGGAAAAGGTTTCACACTTTGCATTGTTTGCAAAGAAAGCAGCAGTAGAACTGATCTACTACACTAACTAACCCATTCGTGTTATTAAGTTCAGGAAAAGGTTTCAAACTCTGCATCCTTTGCACAGAAAGCAGCAGTAGCATTGACTTACTACATTAACTAACCCATTTGTGTTACTAAGTTGTTTTTACACAATAAGAAGTATGAAGCCCCAAAGCCCGGTATGAACCAAATGCTTGTAGCAGTCCATGAGCTACCAGGAAAGATACCTGTAAGCTGCAACAGCAGGAGTGTTTGTCCTGTGATACCAGGGACTGACAGCTGAGAAGGATGTGCAAGTGTCCATACTGGGGGAAGACGTTAGTACAAAGCTGGGAGGAACACTAGGCAACACCAGGGAAATATTTAAACAATTACTGGGACTCATTAAAAAGTTAATAGAGCAACAGGTCTAGCATCACAATGTAACTGTACACACACCACCTAGAATATAGTTGTAATACCTGGCATTATTGACTGAATACAAAGACTGTGAGCATCCATGATTTACAGGGGCAGAGATAAAGCATAAAATGGCATATCAGAGAGATTGTATCAACTTAGGGACATGTAAGAGGTATATAGTGTGTGTGTGTGTGTGTGTGTGTGTGTGTGTGTGTGTGTGTGTGTGTGTGTGTGTGTGTGTGTGTGTGTGTGTGTGTGTGTGTGTGTGTGTGTGTGTGTGTGTGTGTGTGTGTGTGTGTGTGTGTGTGTGTGTGTGTGTGTGTGTGTGTGTGTGTGTATGTGTGTGTGTGTGTGTGTGTGTGTGTGCGTGTGTGTGTCTGTGTGTGTGAGAGAGAGAGAGAGAGAGAGAAGGAGAATAAGGGGACGTGGTTGTGTCAATGAAATTAGCTACTACTGAAAATGTTGTTTTGCAATTGCAGAAGTGAATAGTGTTTCAAAGATATACATATTTATAAGGTAGTACAAGACTTACTATCCTTGTGGGCTACTCTAAGCTTAGCCAGTTATTCTAACTGAGAATCAAAACCTGCAGCATGTGACTGGAAGGCAAATACCTTAACCATTATGCCAATCTCCAAACAATTTCTTCGCAATTGCTAACACATCTGTGAATCTCAAATTGTTACATTGTGTAAACAACTCCTTTTTACCACAGCTCTTACTACCACTGCTAGGGTTCATTCTGAATCTCTGTGCTTGACTTTTCTTTCCCTTCTACCTTATTTCTCCAGGATTACTTAATACTGTATACTCTATACATATTTTGATTATTTACAGTCTATGTTAAATTATAAACCAGTTATGTAACTTTTAACTAGCTAGGTATTTTAACCCTTTTCAACAATAGCAAAGGTGAAGAGGAAGAGAATTATACAAGTGAGAAGAGAGTGAAGAATAACAATATAGTAACATGCAGAAAAAGTTACAAATTTACAGTTAACAGTCGGAAAGCTACTTATATGTTGGCCCAATAAAAGGTGTATCATACCTGTGTTCCAGTGAGCTTGTTTTTTTTCTATTAGTGGAGCAGCACTGTATTTTTTAGTTTGATTTTTTTTTTTTATTTTTGTTTTACTTTTTCTACAAAAGTAGAAAAAAATGAAAATACGTATTGAAAATGAGCTTAAATGACAAAAAAGTGCAACATTGTCACACTAATTTTATTTCTTTATTTCTTTTTTTTACTCCATAATAGAAAAAAATGAAATGCATTCTGAAAATAAACAAATTAAATGCAAAAAAAAAAAAATTAATATTGTCACATTTGGGACGCAAACCATCTTCCCCAACATATAACAATGACAACGCCACATTTCAAAATGAAAATGTAGATTAAAGATCTGGAAATCTCTGTTGATAATTTCCTTTCCTTTGACTAATATTGTCTTAATGGTTCAGGTCATAACGTCCCAGATACGAGGTACAGCATTTGATTCAGATCTCTGGTTATTAGCTAGAGGTGTCTGCAGACTTATAGCCTAGTATTTGCCTATGAATATGTAGCAACAGTTGTCAGGAAATCCTTCTAAGTGGTGCAGCTGATCACCAAAGGGGTATCATCTAGATCACAAGGGGCTAATGTCCCATTGTATCCTGTCCTTATTAAATCAGTTATAGAATACAAAGCCATTTTTTGTGATGTAACTCGCCAGGTATATCAAACAATTACAAAGACTCTAGAGTTTTATAATACAGAGGATTACAGGCTTAAATTTCCTCCGCTACCACAAAAGGCTAGATGTACTCTTCTTCTTTTTATATCTTACAGGCTCCTCAGAGAAACCTATCCCTTGCTTTTCAAGCAATCAGGAATTCAGCTGTCCATGACATTTTGTACCTTTTCATATTAAGCACTCACATAAATACCAGAAAAGAGATATAAACCTGCTTCAATAGATCAAGAAAACAAGGTAGACAGATTCATTACTCAGTACTTGCCCCACTTCTGGAATAGATTAATCTGGAAGATAAAGCATTGTGATATACTGTCTTCTGTTAAATGGGATTTGGATAAGTGGATGGGCATTCATAAATTCAGCACAGACATGAATAGTATAGCCCTTCTTGAGATAGGTGGTACAGTGTTATGTGAGACCTGGCAGGATCGAATGGTTGTATGACTCAGTAGCTTTGAACTTTATATGATTTCTATATTAGGTTACTGCACCAAACAATCCAACTAGATCTGTGGACACAAGTACATACCTATTTATGGCTATACATTCAGTGACTCTCTTTATTTTAAATTAAGTTAAAATGCAGTACTATTTATTAGAAATACTGCACTATATTCTATTTCCTACATTTGCTTTCCTGATTTATGGCTGAGAAAGAATATTGTAATATCACAGGGTATAACCAACAAATAATGGCAAACATTTAGGGGTGAAACCAAGGACCCAATGGCAATTTTTCAAAAAGAGACAGCCAGCAAACCACTCATGAGACGAATATTTTTATTGGAACATATACAAAAGCTAAGCACTTTCACATTGTAGACAATGAACTTCTTCAGAACTAAACCTAAAAATGATGTCCCTTCCGTTTATATAGTTTATACAACTGTTGGTTTCATATTCCGAAAGAGACATAAATCGATCAATAACAAAATTGATAAAACTTGTTGCACATCTAATAAAAATACCATTCCAAACAAAATGAATGATTTTTAAGTGAATAATAAGTTTTGAATGTCATTAAAAATGTCATTTCAAAATCAGATACATGAATGACAAAAGGTGCCTGGCACCATTTATACTACATGAAATGAAAATTACAAAATTATTTGTTCTTTGCCAGAATCAACAACCTGCTGTATTAGATCATAAAACAAATCAAATCAGTTCCCAATAGTGGCTTTTTTCAATGAACTTGCAAATAAAAAGTAGTTCACATCAACGATCAAAGTGCAATCAAGATAAGTACCCCAGATTCTGATCACAAGTTAAAAATTAAAAAAAAATTACTCATAATTTGACCACACTAAGGTTCAATACTGGAGCTGTGGAAATATGCTCATTTAAACTGAGTGGTTATGCAGTATTTAACTGGAGTTACCATTACGATTTTGTGTACTCTAGTCTATTTTCCCAAGCTCCCCCTTTTAAATCTGGGGTGACCACTTCTAAAATCCCAAAATAAACTTTGGTCTGGATTTAATAAAGCCGACATTGTCCACTGAAACCTTATGCAAGTTGAGGTGTGATGCACACGATAGTGCACCATTTTGTAATCAGTAAGTGGCTCTACATGCTGTATAGATCCACGCAAATATGGTAAACATTGTAAAATTCTAATTACAGGATAAGCAGCTGAATTGTATGCTAATAGACCAATCCAAGATGGAGGAGCTATTCAACAAGCTAAACAACAATCATGTACACTCAGAGCAGATTTTCCCTGCAAATTCCAAAATCTATTGGAATACAGTCACAGAAACTTCTCTACATAGAAAAAAATGTTAGGGGCTGTTGTAGCTCTTATTCAAGTGTATGTGCAAGAGGCCCAAGTCTATGCTACTGCTGCTGCTAATAGACCATGTCCAAGAAGGAGAAGGGTGTTTAGACCCTGTTTAACATTTCATGGTCTGCATGAGGTGGAAATTGTAGAGCACTACAGGGTGGATAAAGACACACTACAGGAACTCTGTAACCTCTGTTTTCCTGAACTGAAAGCAAGAACAAACTGAGGGGAGTCAATACTGGTGGAGACTAAAGTATGTGTATCATAGAATATTAGCTATAGAAACCTTCCAGAGACCAAAAGCAGACATTCTGGGGGTGTCACAGGTATCAGCATCTAGGATCCTACATCAATTCCTGAATGCTATGCATGCTACAACATACTAGTGACTACGTACATTTTCCCCTTGCACCTGAGGATAGTGCAACAACTATGCAGGAGTTCTCCCCTGTAGCACACTACACTGAAGACTTGGGTGCCATAGACTGCATGCACATTGAAATCAAATCACCACCTGGGGAACAGGAAAGGGTGTACATAAACAGAAACAGCTTCCACTCTATTAACTGCCAAGTCATGTGTAAGACTAAGGGAATCATCCTGAATTTGTGTGCTGGCAACCCAGGTAGTTACCACAACTCACATATCTGGTACAACTCTCAACTGTATCAGATGTTTTCTGGAGTGGGGGGGGGGGGGCACAGGTCTATGTCACATTATTGAAGTTTCAGAACTTTGAAGAACATATGGTCGACACCATATGATCGAAGTACTGAAACTTCGAAAATGTAAAAAATAAAATAAAAAACAAATAAAATAAACTAACTGCTGTAAGCGGGGGGGGGGGGGCTGCACCCCCCCCCCCTCCGCTACTTAAATATACCAACTCCGAGATCGCGCTACAGAGTAGGAAAATGAAACCTTCCCTTTCCTGCACATAACTCCATTAAACAGCAGTTACTTTTGTTTTTTGTTTTTTGGTTTTTATTTATTTTGTTTACATTTTCGAAGTTTCAGCACTTTGTCAACCATATGGTGTTCAAACTTCTGAAACTTCCATAATGTAATATAGACCCGATTCCCACAGGGTCATTTACTGGAGGATGCAGATTATGGACTTGAACCATGACTGATGACACCCATCAGAAATGCACACACACACACACACACACACACACACACACACACACACACACACACACACACACACACACACACACACACACACACACTAATGGAAGAATGCCATAATGAGGCACATCCTCAAACAAGAAATATCACAGAGTGTGTGTTTGGTTTTCTGAAGTCATGGTTCTGGTGCTTAGATACATCTGGAAGAGCCCTGCAATGCAAGCCCTGTACATGTATTGAAATTTCCACCATCTGTGCCATCATTCACACACAGGTGAAAAGTCAGAGGGAAGGAACCATCAGCCGGTGTAGCTGTAGGCAGATGTAGAAGTGCACAATATGCCCTCACTCTGGCCAACAGGAAATGGATAGCACACATGGTCACCACCTAAGGGTCTAAAACCTTCATCCTATGCACATGCATACAGTAACATTAATGCCAGGGAACACTCACAACCTTTACTTAACCATGTAATGGCTGTGTACTAATAGCATCAGACAGAGTTGGCCGCAAATTAAAATGCTTCAACTGCCGGGCTTCCAAGGTAAGTGTTAAACATGGAACAGGGAAATAAATGGCTAAGAACACAAGTGAATGGTCTATCATTGCATACTGTTACTTCCTAATATAGGTAAGAATGAGGTGAGTGATTTTTACAGAAATTAAATCAATATGTTACAGCACTGACTTATATCGATACATGTGTTCTCTGTCAACTAACAGGCCTCATGCATCAAAGACTCACTCATTCATACCTCTCAAATGTAAAATTTTTCACAGACTGTCCAGAGTTTGGTATCATAGTTTTGTACTGGCAAATCATTAAAGATTGAAGTTAGAAAATAATAACAGACATTTCAGTTTCAGACTTCATATCCCTCAGAAAATTCATGGTAATGCAAAACCTGTTATTCTATCAACTTTGTAAGTTTGTAACAGCAAAATATTTCAAATTTGTCTTTATTTTTTGGCCTTTGTCCAACTTTTATTTATGGCTTTGTGCAGCTCTGTTGGTCTAAGAGGTTGAGAGGTATGCACATATTACAAAAACCTGTAAGAAAGCTCTACAATTTGCAAGAGTATCACAAACACACACACACACACACACACAAACACACACACACACAAACACACACACATATATATATATATATATATATATATATATATATATATATATATATATATATATATCTAGTAAGCACTCGGTCAGCTATGCACCCTGGGCATTAGACAAAAGACTTACGTATCCGTCAATGCAAAAGGGAAAAAAATCAAGGGGTGTGGCACAGTTATCATCATTTGCACAGGGTGTCGTTTGGGGCTGTAGAAGGCCAAGGCTGACACAAAAGCTAGTGAGTGTGTGTGAGTAAGAAAGATAGATAGGCAAGACAGGCAGACATTTGAGTGAAGTATCAAATGGCCAGAGAGAAACAATGAGCTGTAAGCCTCATGACTGACCTACGTAACAGTTATGTTTGCATGTTGATATGGGCAGTCAAGGTGAAGTGTGTATGTGTGAGTGTCTGGAAGCTCTGTGCTAGCTCTATGTCCTGGTATGTCAGGCAGGTGTGAGCCATGCATGGTAGAGGTAACAGTTCATTGTTGCTGCCCCGGACTGCAAGAGCTGGCTGTATCAGGAGTTGCACTGGTAAGTCTGTGCCCATGGTCAGATGCACTGCTGCTACCTGAACATGCCTAATGTGTGCTGGATGAGCTCTCCTCAGGAGTATGCCCATGACCATGACTCCATGGACAACCACGTCTGAGTGTGGACACCTCAGCCACTGACAGAGCAGTGCAAGTAGTGACACTTTGGGACATGATCTGGCATGGCTACATTGAATCAACATGTACTGAAGCTGCAGTAACCACACTACCCTGATTAAGTGTCTCACCCTCCACCTGTCCAATAGCTGAAGGCTCACTGGAATAGGTATGCGTAGGCCTACTGGCTGTGTCTGATGGAAATACAGGTGATGACTGAATGTCAACCTCAGTGTCAGATTCAGCCTCTGCATGCACCCTCCTACTGTACCTCTGTTTGACCACGATCATCAGGAGTGAATACAGGGTATAATCCATGGTAAAGCAGAGTGACAATCCAAAATGAAGGGCAGCAAGAAGGCAGACTCTGCAATGCTACAAATATCCTTTATTAAACAAATGAATAGCAAAACTTTCGGATTAACAAAGTCTTCATCAGTATAACAACATTATGCATGGAAATCTGCATTAAATAGTACCATTCACAGGAAATACAAGACACAGCCCAACCAATCACATCACATAATTAATTAATATAATTAACCATATGAAAATCATTTAAAAGCATATGCATTAAAAATGTTACATTAAAAACAAGTATTAAAATAAAAATAAAATAAAACTTTCATCTCAATGATAATTGGTTATGTCTAAGTATAGGTTTAACATTAACCATCTTATTAACTCCAGATGCACAATCTGCTTACATGTAAATAATCCAGTCATGCTCTCTTAATTCGAACGTATTGGTGATATCACCATGCCTAGGGTTTTTTCAGAGTGTCTCAATAACTCTGAACACAAACTCATGGTGTGTGCCCTTATCCGATGTGTTTTGCTAGAGTATTTGTCATAATCCCTCTACGTATTTCTGTTTTATGCTCCGTGATTCTTTCCTTCTCTTATTATTTATTTAGCAATGTGTAAGAATTGTGCAGGTTTTTATATAGGGAAATCAGTTCACAAACTGAAGGATAGATTACTTTACAGCATGATGGTGTGAGTCCTCAAAGTAAGGAGAAGCATGAAGATCAGGAGACATCTAACGAAGAAATATGGACATTGGAAATAAAAAGAGATTTAATATGGTGTAATATTTATGCAAAGGAGAAAGCAAAACTAATCAATACAAAATGACCCGCACCAAAGATATTTGAAGAGAAATACAGGCAAAGAATATGGATATGGAAAACTTTACAAAAAAAAAAAAAAAGAAGACAAAGATGAAAAATAGAAAAGTCAAAGAAACAGAAATTGCGGTTATGCAGCATCTGCAAAGTAAAGGATTCAGTGTAGAAAATTTAATGCAGAAAGAACCACAACAGGATAGAGCAATGGGTATCCAACTTAAGAGGAAACCAGTGGAAGAGGAAGCAATTGGTCAGGTGCCATATCAAGATATTTTGGAGCCTTCTACAGGAAACCAGTATAAAAGTTCACTTGAAGCTAGACAGCAAGGGAAAGAACAGGAAACTGGAAACATTGATGCAATCAATGTTGAGGAGTGATAGGCTGGTGAGTTACCATATGACAGAGCAATGGATGGCACAGGATGAAACTGAGGAGAAGGTGCCACAGGAAGATGCTATAGAACTTTATAAAGACTGCCCGCAGGAAATGGAAATCAAGGGATGTGGCCTCAGTTTGGAAGAAAATGAGCTAAGAAGAGTTGCTAGATTTAATAGACATAGATAAATATATTAAGATCAATGAAAGAAATAGACTGCACAAGGTTAATAAAACCCCAAAAGTCAGAAGTCTGATAAAACAAATGAACACAGTAATTAGGACTGTCCATAGAGATCCATGTGATATAACAGAAGTAAACAGAATATATTACTGTGCAGCTAAACTAATAACTGATAAAGTTATACCACTACCGAACACAGGGTAGTGAGGGAAAGAAAGTGGAGAAATCGAATACCATCATGGAAGAATCAAATAGACCCTGAACAGACACCAACCTGGCTAACAGCAAGTAAAACAATGCTTCTACTTAAAAGTGAATTTGCAAGCTATCTAAAAAACTATAGACCAATAACTTGCCTTTCGACAACATATAAACTATACATGGGAATTGATGCCAACAAAGTTTATAGTCATTTAGAAGAAAACTCAATTATGGCAGTAGAACAAAAGGGCAATAAAAGAAATTCATATGGAAAAAAAGATCATTTGTTGTTAAATAAAGTCATAGTGGAGAACTGTAAAAAGGGGAAGAATCTAAATATGCTATGGATTGACTACAAAAAAGCATTTGATAGTATCCCGCATTCATGGATAAAAGAGTGCTTAAAACTTTATAAGATACATCCTACATTGATTAATTACAGTGACCATGAAAGAGTGGCAGACCACTTTGCAATTAAGCCATGATAAAGGACAGATTGTTATCCCAGGGATAAAAATTCAAAGTTGAATATTCCATCAAAGGTGAATATTCCAGGGTGACTCTCTGTCACCATTGCTATACTGCCTTGCCCTTACCCATTAAGCTGTGTACATAAAAGCTTAGTTCATGGCTATAATTTGGTTCCTAGAAAACAACAAAGTCTAAATACTTCCCATCTTTTCTTTATCAATGATTTAAAACTGCTTATCTCATCAGATAAAGAACTGAAAGCACAGCTGAAGATTGTCAGAACTTTTTCAGATGATATTAGAATGTCATTTGGCCTTGACAAATGCATAAAAGTAACCTTTAAAGTCGGAAAACTACAGCACCAAGAAAACTTTAGTTTAGGACAGGAACATGGTATAAAAGAACTTCAGCAAGAGGGAGTGTATAAAGACTTGGGAATTGATGAAGGATCAGCAATAAAACATGAACAAATGTGAATAAAACTCAATAAGGAATACTTTAGAAGACTTAAATTACTCTTGAAAACAGGGTTGACATCAAGGAACAAAACTGAAGCTATAAACCAGTTTGTTCCTCCTGTCCTAACTTATAGTTTTGGAGTGATTGATTGGCCCCAGAATGTGTTGGATACATTAGATACTACAACAAGAAGTGTGCATCATGCTCACCAAATGATCTATAAAAATCAGTGCATACCAAGATTATATATTCCCCACTCCGAAGGATGGTTGGGCCTACTTGAAATTGATTACATGTATAGATCTGCAATCATGGGATTCCACACATATCTGCTGACTTCACAAGACCCAAATGTAGTGAAAGTGTTGAAATATGAGGAGAATAAATCTAAGATGACTTCTCTGCTTAATCTAGTAGAAACATATCGAGTCAAGCAGGAATGGAAATCAAACCAGAAGTAGACAAAAATCAGGCAGCAACTAAATGTGCCAAAAAACAAAAGAAAGTATATAAGGTGAAGGACCAGATGAAAAGGCAAGAAATATGGAAAATGCATAAATATAGTTGCAAGTATAGAAAACTTCTGGAAGAACCTCATGTTGATCAGGAATGGTAAGGAGAGGTGGATTCAAACCAAGAGATGAAAGGTTAATATTGGCGGCTCAAGATACATTCTGGTTTACAAAGTCCATTGAACACGTGGGAGAAACAGACAAATGTAGGTTTTGTAAAATTAAATTGGAAAGAGTTACACACCTCATTGCTGGTTGTGACATACTAATGGCAGAAGAACTATATACTGAAAGGCATAATAATGTGGCAAGACTGCTGCACTGTGGATTGTGCAAACATTATGGTATTGAGGTGGCTGAAAAACACTGGAAACATAAGCCACAAAGCATCATAGAAAATGATGAAGTCTACATCACATGGGATCATCCATTACCAACAGTTCAAAAGATAGATGTTAGAAAACCAGATATAGTGGTCTAAGAAAAAAAGACAAAAATAGCATTGATCATTGAAATCGCCACACACCCAGTGACCACAGTGTCCTGCATACAGAGAGACACAAAGTTATAAAATATTAGGATTTGCAAGCAGAAACGAAAGCAATGTGGAAGGAAGATACCCAGATAGTTCCAGTAGTAGTAGGAGCAATGGGTCTTATAAAACAGAGTCTGCAATCATATTTAGATATGTTACTAATACATGTAACTCCATACAAATTGCAGAAGGAGTCATTACTGGGCACATTGTGGGTGCTGCGAAGAGCACTTTTGGCTGACATCAAAAAGTGAAACAATACTACTTTCATGAACTTTAATCATACTTTGGCTTAAGAACAGGGTCTATTCCCATCATTTTATTAGAAACCCAAAGGATTTGGAGAAATTAAAAAAGAAGGTGCCCAGTTTAGGGATCAAAGGTCGAGTGTGGAGGGGTCCAGAATCTTTATTGGACTCCTTGTAAAGCTCCGCAGTCAAAGGATGCTGCAGAGGGACTATAGCAGGTCTCAGTACAAATCTGAGGCTTGGAATAGTCTGACCAATGCTGTCTCTAGTGTGACCGGCATTCCATGTACTGAACAGAAATGCAGGCACCACTATAATGAGCTCAAAAGGCACAAGCAGGATAAATTCAATCAGTGCCTGGATAAGTTTAGGACTGCTGACATCTCACAGTTGTGTAAGTATACAAATAAAGATAATTTAAAGTAGACAGAATGCTGGATATAGCCAAGACTACAATGCGCTTTTCTTTTTCTTACATTTTATTCTTCAGCTGACCAGGAGATAGCAGCAAACAGGAAGCCCATTCTGATCATTTTGAAAGACTTAGGGAAGTAAGAGGTATGTATGCAGCACCACACAAGTAGTAGTTTATCTAGAGTATTACTCTATTGTAATTTTGTTCAGCTACACTGCTGTGTAGTGTTGAATGACAATAAAGTTTTTTTTTTACTTTGACTTGACTTTGACTCTTCTATACAGCAGTAACAAACAAAGCATGCATATCTTAATTGTAAAATCAAACATGCATACTTCAGTTTGTAACTCAAACCAACTGTAGGAGTCAATTGTATCACTGCATTCAAATGTTGTGGGCTCCATCCTCACAGACAAGAAATATATTCCCCCTCATTCACTATCCTTCTGAGTAGGACTAGCTAAGTCCTATATGGAAGCGGATGTTTAGGAGCTGGATGGCAACGCGTCATGCATATCAATGAAGGCGTGCTGCCTGAGCTCTTAAATGGACACAGAACATTACACACCCCTGCAATCAAGAATAGCCATTTTGGAATAAGAATGAGCGAGACCACTCATAGGTGTTCGCATACGCCCAGCAACATCCTCCCAAGTTTATAAGAGCAATAGTTAAAACATGAAATATAAAGAAGCTTTTTTTTTTATGAAACAGATAAAATGTAACCATAGGTGTGCAGGTTTGCCCATAACTTAGCTACATTTAATGCAGCTTAAATGGCACAAGAGGATAAAAATCAAGATATATGTAAATGAAGCAGTATTGCAATAGTGTAGTGGGCAGAGCATTTGCCTTATGAGCAGACATTCCCAGGTCGAGTCCCACTGCAGTACATTCCATTTTCCATGTCAAATCATGTTATGACCAATATTTTTTGTTGCATAACCTACTAAATAATATATATTTGTGAACTGGAGTACTGCATTAAATGCAGATGTGAAGTGTCATTTTCATAATGTTTTAAAATCCACAGATAATCATAAGTGCCCCATACAGTATATTTACACAGGAATCAGGGATACAAATCGAAGGTACAATGTGTAATGAATGATAAATCCATAGGGTTTCCAAATCCAACACCTTCCCAAGAACCATTTGACATTTACTGTCTAAATTAGTGCTGTCGTAAGAGGCAGTAAGCACTGTAAAGCAAGAGTAAGCATACTTAAGTAGTAGTAAGTGGGTTTAAGCGTGCTTGTGTGGGTCAAGCAAAGCACACACAGGTTAAGCAATATTGAAGCTAATTCTCTGTAAGCATATTTAACCGGAGGTTAGCATTGCTTACCTTCGCGCAAACCAGCACAAACCCACTTAGAATTGCTTAAAAGTGCCTTAATCACTCTGTATGCAACAGCCACTGTTCTGGCCAGAAACAAAATAAACAGCCCTTACAGGTCTTGCACCCGGAACCCTGTACACTATAGTCATGGTAGTTAACCACTAAGCCATCACAATAATACATAAGGCCGAGGTATCACCAAACAGATCCTCGCTATAGGAATATTAAACTTAATGTGTGAAAGGAATGTATATACAGTTTTTTGTTTTATAACCTACTGCATAACATAAATATGTGAATTGGAGTACTGCATTAAATCCAAATGTGAGGTGTCATTGTGATAACGTGTTGAAATCCCTTAATAAACACAAGGACTCCATACAGTGTATGTACACATGAATCATGGATACCAAACACATACATAACATGTAATGCATAATAAATCAATGCCAAACAGAAAATAGTATGCAAATTAAAATTTAAGCAACGCTATGCTTTGCACAGCCCTGCTTACTAGGTATAAGCAATGTGTAGGCCAGCTAAATCAGTCTGCCCATTGGTATACCCCTTTAAGCAATGTCAACCTTAGGTAAGAAGGTTTGCCCATAGCTTAGCATTTTCAAAACCATCCAATCACAGCAAAGTGTGGGAAATTGGCCCTATTTAAACTCCACAGGCGGGAATACATCTCATAACTGGTTACAGCTTCCTCCTGTAGGACTATGACTGATATTGAAGAGCGTGTACGCTTCCAGGCACAGCACTGGGGCACCCAGGAGTCCAGAGTCATGGCAGGACTCCATGTGAAAGACCATGACCAGAGACTGCTGCAGGGCCAGTACCAGGATTCCCAATACAAAGCAGAAGCCTGGGACCATCTCACCTGTGACCGCAACAGTGCCACTGGCATACCCCGAACTAGTGAGCAGGTCAGGCATCACTATGCTGACCTGAAGCGGAGAAAGGGGGATCTCTTGGATCAATGGATCCAAGAGGCTAGGAGGACAGGGGATGTTCCAGCCATGTGTATGTATCAGTCCACTACCTGTTTAATAATTGCCAGCTCATGTATATTATGGATAGGTATGGCTAAATATTCCATGTCTTTCACAGAGGCAGATGAACAGAGGCTGCGAACCAGGAAGCCCATGGCTGTAGACTGCATCAGTTGCGACGTGAGGCAGGTTAGTAATACTCTTGCATGTACTGTCATAGGAAATAAATCTAAAAGTAGTAGTAAGTTAATTGCCTGTATAAAGCCTGTGTTGTTTAAGGCATGTACTGCATACACCAGAGAATATAGCAGGAAGAGTCTCATCTAGGTTGTATGTAAATAAAAGCATAATAGCCTGACAATAAAGGTCTAAATGCTGGACTGCATGTGTTTATTCTGGTATCATATGGTAATGTACAGTTGCAATCTCTTAACAGTACTGTTGTATTAAGCACTGTTACCCACACTGTGCTACAGAATAAAATATATAGGAATGTCTGTATATGACTGTTGTAACCCCAAAAGGGCATATAGTACAACTGAAAGAGACTTAGAAAACACTGAAAAGCCAGACAACATAATCCAAATAGCACACTCAACTGAGACATGAATTGTTGTATTTTTAGCACACAACCATGGTTCGAATCCTGGGAGTGGTTCATAGGTTCATAGGTTCATACTAGGCTATCTGTCCTAGGGCATTTATAAGCCTAGCCAGAGAGTGTTTGGCTTTCGCCACCCATTTTAAATTAATTTTGCTATGCCCTTTTTCGAGGTTAGTATACTCTGCCTCTGTCTAACAGTGACACATAAGTGATACCAGGGCTAAACCTACGATCTCCCATCCACTCATCAAGATTCCTCTTGAAGAGAGTCAATGAGGGACTCTGCCTAACCTAGACTGGGATTTTATTCCAGAGTGAAGGGAGCCTCTAGGTTATGAATCTGTCTCTCCAGCATGTCCTATTTATTTCACTGCTGAGGTTCAAGTCTCTCAAATGTGTAGCTCGATGGGATTTGGATTTTCTGAGGTGCAGCATGTCCATTAATTCCGGGTTGGACATGGCTTTATACATCAGGCACAGATCGCCTCTGAGCAGGCAGTATGCCACTGAGTAGAACTGGAGTTTCTTTAAACGGGCAGCATATGGCATCTGTTTGAGCCCTTTGATCCTCTTGGTGAGGTACTTTTGGGGTCTTTCCAGTTGCTGCAGGTGTCTGGTAAGGTACATCCCAAAAGGGGCATTGTACTCAGTTATGGGCCTAATGAGTGATGAGTAAAGAGGCACAATGACCTCCCCTGATCTAGATGTGAATCCCTTCATGATTAGGTGGGCTATATAAAATGTTTTTCTAACCACTTTGCCCACGTGGTTGTCAAATGAGAGAGTGCTATCAGCTTGGGTCCCCAGGTCCCTAATTACTTCTTTTGTACTTAATGGATTACCACCTATGTGGTAATTTGTGGGCACTATGTTTTTGCCAAAGGGGATGACTATACACGTTTTGGCATTTAGCTTGAGGCCATGGCTCTGGCACCAGTTGTCTGTTTCTATGAGGCCCTTTTGGAGGATGCTTGTGTCGGCTGGAGAGTCGATTATGGTGCCCAGTTTGCAGTCATCTGCAAACTTGGTCAGCCACAGTCCTTCCATGTTGGCTTGTACCTCCGAGAAATATATACCAAACAGAGAGGTCCCAGGACTGAGCCTTGTGGGAATGCCACTTGTAACTGGTTTGGAGTCTGACATGGCTCCAGCAATTCTAACCATGTGGGTTCTGTCCTTGAGCCAGTTTGCAACCCATCTAGTGACATAGGGGTTTATATTTAAGCTGTTGAGCTTATCTATAATGTCCGAGTGCGGTATTGTATCGAAGGCTTTTGCGAGGTCCAGGTAGGCTGTGTGGACCACCTTCCCCTTGTCAATGGCCTTGGTGACTGTTTCAAAGAAATTGACCAGGTTTAAGAGGCAGGATATGCCCTTAACAAAGCCAAACTGGGTAGTATCCAGTGTCTGTAGGTCCACAATATCTTTATTTATGAGGTCCATGATGATCCTTTCCATAGCTTTGCAGACCAAGCTAGTCAGGCTTATGGGGCGATAGTTTCCAGGATCCGTTGAGGCACCACCTTTGTGGAGAGGGACCACTGTTGCTGTACACCACTCTTTGGATACATATCCTGTAGTAAGGCTGAGACTGAACAGTAGTTTTATGTTTGGGTTTAGCTCTTCTTGGAGTTCATGTAGGATGCAGCCCGGAACACCGTCTGGTCCCATTGATGCTGTGTTTTTTGCTTTGGAGAGGGTGGCTCTTACCTGAGCATCTGAGATGTCAGGGGGGCAGCACTCTGCTGGGATAGATATTTGCCCTTTTGGTGGGGAGTTTGCACTGAACCTGTCAGCTAGGATGTTGGCAATGTCTGTGGGTTTGGTGTATTTTTTGTCATTTTGGACTAATTCTGAGCATATCTGGGAATTCCCACCCAGGTTCCTAACATAACTAAAGAAAGCCTTGTGATTATCCTTAGTGTCCTGTGCAATTTTTCTCTCAAAGCTGGCCTTAGATGATTTTATGAGTGCCTGTAGTTTTTTGCTAATACTGATCAGAGATGCCTTCCCTTTTTGGGATCTTGCTCTATCATGTAGTAGCTTCCTCCTTCTATTGTATAGTTTGTTTATGGCTGGGGTCCACCAGACAGGACATCTGCCTTTGGAGGATTGGGTCTTGGTTTTATTTGGGATTGCATGATCCATGCATTTCTGAAAGTGTTCATAGAATGCATTTATAAAGAATTCTGCGGTCTGGGCCGTATTTTCCACAGGCCCAGGGGCTTTGAAGGATTCCACCTTGGTTTTGAGGAGTGTGAAATTTGCTTTAGAGAAGTTATTCACTGTGGTTTTCTAGGCAGGGGGTGGGGTCGGGATGTGAATATCCAGTGAGATTAGTTTATGGCCTGATCTTACCAGTGAGGGATACACTTCTGGTCTGGAGCATAGAGTCCCCATGTTGGTGATGATCAGGTCCAGTATGTTTTCCCCTCATGTGGGAGTGGTAACAAGTTGTTCCATAGCATTTGAGTTTATAAATTCTAGGAACCTTTGGGCTAGAGTGTTGGAGCTAGAGTAATGCTCCCAGTCTATGTTTGGGTAGTTGAAGTCGCCAATATAATGGTGTTTGGAGAGACCTTCATATTTTCCAGTGTTCACAGGAAGGCCAAGTGGGGTTCCTGGGTTTGGGAGGGTGGTCTGTAGCAGGCTATAAACTGGAAGGCAGTTTTACCCACTGTTAGTTGCACATGGATAGTCTCTGATGCTTCGTGCTGTGCCACCAACCTGGAGGTGTGGGTATCTTTGACGAATATTGATACTTCTCCTCCTTTTGTGGTTCAGTCCAAGTTTTGGGGCCAAAAAGCATGGTATGAGGTATAACCTAGTAGTGCTGGGGCGCTCTTGGGAGCTTTGAACCAGTTTTCTGTTACTGCACAGATATCGATGTTCTCCATGCTAAGGAGAGTTTCGAGTGCATGCATCTTGAGGTTTAGACTTCTGGCATTGAGTAGCATTACTCTTAGTTTCTTATCCCTTGTGATACCTATGGAGGTGGGTTTGTCTTTTGAGCCTTGCCTAAGAAAGGCACTATGGGGGTAGCAAGAGCCTTTACCAATATCCGAAAGCCCAGGGGTGACAGGTGCAAGCCATCCCTAGTGAAGCATCGTGGCTTGTCGAGCATGTCATCCCATGCTGACAGGCATTGGATCCCCTTTGAATGACACAAATACTTAAGCCAATTGTTGAAATTGATCATCTTGTCTTCATATTGTGGCATCATTCTTGGTGAGGGTAAGATGCTACTCAAGGTCAGGGGCATACCGGCCTGGGCTACATGCTCAGAGAGCTCCTCTATGTCTCTTTTCATGTAGTCAATGGAGGTACATCTCAGGTCATTCACACTAGCATGGACAATGACTGAGTCATATTTGTACTTGCCTTGGAGTGACCTGAGTGCTTGTGTTATGTGGCGGATCCTAGCACCCGACAGGCAGCTCACCTTGACCTTCTCCTTGTTCAGCCTGGTGAGTGGGACATCAGTGTGCCTGACGATATAGTCACATATTACAAGTGTATCAGGTGTGTTGTTTAACCTTAAGGGCTGTGACTGTTCGGCACATTCGTTTGTGAACTATGTGTTGCACGTGTTTTGTTTTGGGGTAACGGTTGCTTGGGTGTCTGCTTTGGAGGTCTCTGCTGCTTAGGCAGATTTTTATTTAGAGCCTCCGAGTATGTTTTTGTGTGTTTATGTCTTTGGTTTGCTGTCATGGTAGGTCTATGTGAGACTGGAATTGTAGTGAGTGTGGTTTCCTTCTCCTCCTGACTGGTTATGCCAGTACTGAGTTGAGAGAGCTTAGCCTCCATTTTGGCTATATGGTTGCATCTCTCACATGTGTTGGAATTTGCTGGGAGGAGGACAGGGTTGTCTGTGTACATGAGGCAGTTGTAACATTGCCTCAAGATTCCCAGATTCACCAGCTGGACTGGAGAGGAGATTGATAACTGACCTTTGGACATGCTAGAATAGTATTTGGAATTCCTTTATAATTGAAAAAAAAGGGCCAATGGGGAACAAGATACTCAAGGGGAGTTTGTGAGGGTGTAGTGCTTTTAATTTTTTAGTGCTGACTTAGTGAGCAAGTGCCAGATAACTTAAATGCAATGTGTTACAGGTAACTTAAATGCAAAAACGACAAACAGTAACTTTCTTTCAAGTGAAACAAGGAAATAACTACAGTAAGCAATGCAGATATCACTAGGGATCTACAGAAGCGCTGGTAGTAGGCTTTATGCATAATCATACCCCACAACTGTACAGATATGTTCAGAATTTGCAGTAAAATGGACCATATCTGCTGCCTGTCACCCTGTCCCCCTGGCAAATCAGAGGGATGATCCCAGACGTTTAGGCAGCAAATAAGAAATACAACTGATTGTCAGACATCTATAGGAAAAAACCTGTCACTCTACAACTCCCCAAAATGTTATGAGAGTAATAAGCCAAGTATGTCCCATCTCCACCCCCATGTTGTGAAGCTGTGACCAGAGTGTGTGCAGTAACAGAGTGAGACGTATTTGCATAATACTAATGTGGAATCTGGTAATATGTCTGGCAACATTCAGGTAGTGCTAACAGACGTTGCCCCCACAGGTCTGTCAGATACGAAAACTGTGTCTAGAAATAAAAGATTGATATGCATGGGCGGCCACAGTGGTGCAGTGGTAAGCATTGCCACCTCACAGCAAGAGGTTCTCCGGTTCGATCCTCGGCTGGGGGGCCTTCTGTGCGGAGTCTGGATGTCCTCCCTGTGGTCGCGTGGGTTTCCTCCAGGTGCTCCGGTTTCCTCCCACATCCCAAAGACATGCTGTAGTGGATTGGACACTCTAAATTGGCCGTAGGTGTGAGTGTTTGCATGTGTGTGCCTTCTGTGGAAGGTTGGGCGCCGGGCTGGCAACTCGACACTGCAAAACTCTACTGCCAATTATGAGCGGACAGGTGATCTGCTGTGGCAACCCCTAACTGGGAAAAGATGAAAGAAGAAGAAGAAGAATATATATACATATGCATACATCTATAGATATATATATGTCTACATATATATGTCTATATATACATATATATATATATATAGAGAGAGAGAGCAATATATATATATGTAAGTGTATATATATATATATATATATATATACGGTTTCACTTCATAATCTTGACTTACTGAAATCCTGTATTTCAGTAACCTGAGACTATAAAGTCAAACCATTCACAATACCGAAATCTACAATCACAATTTACACAATCACGAACATACACCATACACCACATAACACACACAACATTCCACCCACTGCACACAAACCACACAACCCTACACTACATATAAGCAGGGTGGCAAGCCCCCACACACCACTACTTATATATACCAAGTCCGAGATCGCACATAACAAAAAAAAAAAAAAAAACTCACACCACGTCAACCTCCTCTTGCTCGCACACAAATACACATCACACATACACCAATACCAACGAATCCAACATTCACACTTATATCTCCCTACCCTTACCAACCCATTCAACGTGCAAAATCACACACAAACACTCACATACCTGTGATTTCAGGCACCATAACACTACATGAAACGTACCGGAAATGCATAAGCACAGATTCGAGATATTCAAATTCGCTCTTATGCACTTTCGGCATTCTGGTATTCAGCTTCATGGTCTGGGGTTATTGAAATTCATTATTTCAGTAATTCAAGATTATGACGTACAACATATATACAGATATATGTCTATAGATATAAAAGAGAACATAATAAATACATATATGACCAAAGGCACTGTTAATGGGGGTGAGGGGGCCCAAGCTAAATACGTCTTGTAAGTACTGATATCACCCCCTCCCCCACAGCGAAACAGATCTGCCCTGCAATGCAATACCAACTGTTGCAAGTCCTATACCCAGGACCCAACACAACATGGGCACAAGACGTTAACAGTAATCCAGCCCACCTGTATGATGTCAGCTGGTATCAATAATATATCATGCAGTGCAATCTGGCTACCAAAGGGAATGTACACTGTGGAAGTAATAAACATTCCAAAGATACATACACACACACACACACACACACACACACACACACACACACACACACATATATGCAGATACATATATATATATATATATATATATATATATATATATATATATATATATATGATATATATACATATATATAGATATATATTTAACTACACATACACACACAGAAATATGTATAGAAAGATACATATTTAGAGGGTGCACACCATACTGAACAGCCAGTATTCCTGCAGTTGCCACCTTATCAAATGAACAGCGTATGAGTCACCCATAGAAAAGATAATTGTTGCCTGAAACAGATACCCACAGAGAGGTCAAAGGATATAACACCACACACAGGTTTGCATACATAAGAAAGTTTTATTTGTGTAATATTACAGTTGTATATGCTATGTCATATAGCTGTTTAGACTTTGAAATACATACAAACAGATTAATGTAACTCTCAAACAGATAATTTAATACAGTAATCTGAAAGCATAACATATATTGTTGTCCAGGCCAAGGCCTTCAAGTAGTACAACAGTAAAGACAGATTGGGCCACAAGATAACAATCAAGCAACAGTAAGTAATGCAGATGTACAGTCCAGCAGCCTCTAACTACACTCTGTATGCAATCCCTAGGGGGAAAAGACTTCAGTTGACACAATGGGATGTATCTGTTACATAACAAGGCATAACTGAAACCATCACAATCAAACTGACAAACAGAACAGTCTGTATGGCAGTGAGCAGTAGACCTGCATTTTCCCAAGGTGAAATATATGGTAATGTACATCCTGATACTCCTGATATCCCCTCACATGTTGTAGCTGCCTAGGTTTTTTATGCTGCATGCCCCGCATAGACTGACTTACAGGGCATATAACACTGTTACATACACTGACCTTTGGACTGCATAAGGGCACATATGTATTGTGCAGATAAAGCCCACACATATATGGACCCAACCCCACAACATGTGTGGGGGCCACAACAGCAGTGGAATGATGGCAGGAATGGCAGCACGACATACTCACAGGTCACTACATAACCCCTGACAGCATGTCATATGGACAAAGCCTGGTATGTAGGTGGAGGACAGAGGCTGGAACACAGGCCCATATGTGAAATAGTGTTGTCATACACTGAGCAGGTTGCTGGTGTTACAGGATAGTCTGCAACATACCCTTAGTCAGGAATATGAAGTCAGAAACACAAATGGATGTAGCCATGTACTGATAGCACTCAACACATACACTGCCAGTGATATATCTGACACAAGACCTGTGTGGTGGACAGACAAAGCATAACAGGCACACCTCTGGCCATCATGTGGATAGGCCCACAGTTGACAGCTATGCAGACAGACTGCATTCCATGTTAAACTAGTATGTGCACACAAACCCTGTAGCACTAGTGCTATACACCGCATATAAAAACACTACTCACACTCTGTCTGTAGTTTTGGAACCTTATACAAATATGTAGCTAGCCTGAGTCTGCAAGTTCTCTTGTAAGAGGTATTGCTACCTGCTGTCTGTAAAATTGCTGCCCACACACAGGAAGGATGTCCATCATACAGAAAAGGTAAAGGGACCATGCCCACATGATGTAACGATTTATAGTAGTGGGTTGCCATGACAGTGGTAACTGGAAGTACTACACAGAATGCAGGTAGCAAGTGGAGGACACTGATTGGTGCAGTGGCCATCACCTGCTCATGTGCATCACCTATCAATGCCATGCTGCAATCTATCCAATGCAGCTCAATCCATTTACTGGAGAGAGACAGTGACAGACAGAGAGAGAGACACTAAAAAACAAACTAAGAAAGAAAGCAGGCTAAATGCCAAGGCAAAGAAAAAAAGAAAAAAAAACTTACAATGAAACTATCCAGAACAAACTTCATTCCCACAACATGTATGTGAAGTATATATGCATGTGATTGACTGTAATACTTGGTCCATAATAATGGGATAGAAGATGCAGAATGATCAGGTGTTGTAATGATGTTCAGCTGAACAACTGCTATGGACAATAGAGTTTGTCCCTGAGGATAGTGGGCCATACCCGTCAACTGTGCATAGTAGCACTGGCTGACAAGATGTAAGCCATCATAGTGTGTGTTGTGTAACAGAAAGCATGTATATTACTGTGGCCAATAGCTGGTGATGGAGGTAGTGCCATTATGATGGACAAATGGGTTCCAGAGCCCAATGCTTGCAGAACACTCAAGTTAACATGTAATGTAGCATGCTGAAATGCCATATGTGTGTAATAGGCTTATCTGCAATCTGTCTATATATCTATATCTATATCTATCTATATGTATATATATATATATATATATATATATATATATATATATATATATATATATATGTACATATATATATATATATATATATATATACACACCCCTAATGTTAGGCTGTGTCCATATGTGGCACCTGTCTGTGTTGTGGCAAGGCAGAACAGTGCAGCTGTGCAGGAAGGAGAGTTAGAGATTGTGGACCTGATGCCTGAATGTACCATATATATATATATATATATATATGTATATATATATATATATATATATAAATATATAAATATATATAGAGAGAGAGATGTATGTGTGTATATATATATATATATATATATATATATATATATATATATATAGATATATATCTGTGTGTGTGTGTGTGTGTGTGTGTGTGTGTGTATATATATATATATATATATATATATATATATATATATATATATATATATATATATATATATATATATATACATACACATGTATGTCTCACGGATATACAGACACCTATATGTATACATACATACATATATATATATATATATATATATATATATATATATATATATATATATATATATATATATATATATATATATATAAAACACATACATACAACATTATATATATACACACACACACATATAAATACATGTTCCCTATATTTGCATCATGGTGCTGCATGCTATATGTGGGAACATCGCACACATCAATATACACACACACATTTTATATATATATATATATATATATATATATATATATATATATATATATATATATATATATATATATATAAATATATATATATATATAGATATATATATATATATATATATATATATATATATATATATAACAGTAATTGTGTGCAGCATGGGTGGTTATGTCGCATGTGAACCCCTTGTTGGGACCACATTGCCCTTGTCTGTGAAGGTGGGAATGGGAATATGGGGAAGGATAGCAGGTATATTTGTGGAAGTGGGTTTGGTTGGTAGATAGCGAGACAGCCTACAGGGGTGGTATTTACCTGCAACAGAGGCAGCTGTGACTTGCACATATCTTACATGACATGGCATGGGCCCCATACCCAACAAGTAGCACCCATGAGCTAGACATGTAGACATATCTTACCATTGCATATACCATGGCAAATAGTGAAGACAGTCATTTATGTGGCAAGGATGTATGGGACAGGAATGATGTAGGAAATAAACAGATGGCAATCCAAGACAGATGATGTCACATGTAGCAAACTGGTCATGCGGGCTGCCTACTAACATGCCACAACACTGAGGGGGTTGCAGGAATGTCTAGCGAGTACTGGCTGTGAAGTACTCGTGTCAGCAATTGCCTGGACTCTGCAAGCATGTGGCCTATGGGTTAGGGTAATCAATGTGACAGTTGTACCACAGGAAACATCAGCCAGGCCTCTCCACAGGTAGTGTATGCCTAACAAAAGAGGTGCCCAAAGTCATGCATTGCAATGTGTACCATGACCACATTGGAAACCTACAGACAGTGTCATGTAAGATACATGTGCTGCACAACCAATGCCTCACCCCAGCTCAGTCCTACCATCCCCATCTGTACTGTGCCAGTGCCAGTGTACACCTGTGTGTTTACCATTTATTAGCTCGGACTAGGCTGTTACATCTAGTGTTCAGTGTTTGGGACACTGCAAACTGACACACATGTGTAGGCCACAGTTGTCAAGCATCTGCAAAAAGGCTGAAGGTGGAAGGGGGTGTCATCATGACTCACCAGTGCACTGCAGCAGGGATCCTAAGCATGCTACAACTGGCTGTATCTGCACACAGTCAGGTTCAAGGGATGTGCACATGAGTTGACCTTGCAATCATGTAGAGTTGGGGGACATGTATGGGGCAGACTGACCATATACTGGCAAATGCAGATAGCCCATGCCAGTATGCCCCTGCCAGAAATAGTGACTGCTGTAGTACACATAACAGTAAGTGCAACAAACCGTCATGATAAGGGCATGCACACATATGCACCCATGAAGTGTATGCATCGTGGTCAGCATCAGAACACCTAACACATTTCTTAGACACTGCATTTGAATGTACAGGACATATGCCACATATCAGACTCATATAATGTTAGCATATGCAGTGATGGGGTCCCATGGAATATCCAGGAAGAGGGCATCATATCAATAAGGATGTGTACACTCCCCATAGCCACTGTGAGGTTTGATGGTTGTCAGTGTAATCGTATTGTATTGGTCATACATGCACCACTGATGTTAAGATTTGTAAAGCAGACATTAGGCATTCACAAATGACATCTGTCCACATATCATCACAGGTATGTGTTGGACAAACACATAGGGGCTGTGAGCATTAGAGCAGACATAAATGACACAGTAATACACATTCAGCAATGGTGTGTACACCTGTGAGGTATGGTGTACTGTATATGGCAAAGTGCAGAACAGGTGCACAGCAATACTGTGTACATGGGTGCAGTGTTTTCCAGGGGAAAACATCACCTACTAACACAGCCCATGCATCACACACATGTATACTGTTGCTAGCATGGATTGACTATAGCTGTACTGCATGCTATTGAGTACCATATGGTATGTATGGTGACAGATGGGTAATGGGAGGTCTGTGTGTACTATCTTTGTGCAACCTCACCTGTAGATGTGTGTGTGTGTGTGGGGGGGGTTATTTTGTCTGTAAGTGCAATCTGGTGGAGTGGATGGGGGGGTTGATGCATCTAGGATGTGGGTGTTTATGTGTTTGTGTGGGTGTCCATGTATGCACATGTGTGATTGTGGGGTTGTTCATATGTCAGTACTTCCCTGTCGAACCATACAGTACATGGACATGGACTGACACATGAGACACCAGGAATACTTGTCTGATATGTAATCTCAGGACATTTGATAGTATAATAAGGTCTGTAGCATGGAACATGCATTGGGAGGGGAACTGGACACCAGGTATACCATTAAAATTGCAACTACCCAGTAGTTACTGACATACATCTCTACAGAATCTCACTGCTTTTTCAGAAATACACAACAGTTATGGTGGCCTGACAGCAGTACGTCTTGCAAATATCTGGACATAACATCACACTGGGTAATTACACTAAGCTGCTAGGCATGTAACAAAGCACTGTACAAACTACAGGCAGACTGCCACAATGTTGGCCTACATTTTGTATGGGGGAGTACACATGTACCTGAAAATATAGCAGGCTCTACAGGCACGTCACAGCACAGAGTAACAGACACTTGTGAGAAAGTGCATACCCACAAACAATGTGAACACAGCCACAGCCGCATATGGTACACAAGCTTAATATGATACTATATGGACTGTCTAATAAACACTATCCTCATATGTGCCACTCACACACTAACCCTACAAAAACTGGGTCACGATACAGTGCGGTTCAATGGCTGTATGTGGTATGGGCCACGTGTGTGTCTGGCCCTACAAACATGTGAGCTGATAGGGTACCATGCATTGGAGCAGCATGTAACATCACATAGAACAAGACCAAGAACAATGACATCTACCACAGTCTGTACACAGGCCCAGGTACGTATTCACAATACACATGCTGTCGACAATCACCATAAGTACACAGACCCCCCCCCCTACTGTACACACAACCACAGAATGCCCAGGTTATGTCTTCAGAAATAACCCCTACTATAAATAACATGTCTAGCAGTTTGATATTGGACTGGCTTGTTATCAGTTATGATGCCAATAAATAATGGTCTACAGAACGTATGCACCTCTTACTGCATGACATATATACAAAGGTTGACGGACTTGTGGCTGGAGCCACAAACACTCAGCCAATATTGGCATGTTGCTGTAATACCCTCATACATTTACTGTTGTAACAGGGTTTGTTGTGACATATGTCCTATGAGGGATATGAAGTCAGTAACTCTCATGGCTGTCACCATGTACTGACTGCAATCCTCAGACTATGCTTCTGCAGTTCTAAGATAGGTGATCTGTGAGTAACACAAGAAACATAAGACTCCAAACACTGTCCAGTCTGCAGAAAACCCTACAGGTGGGAGTTCCCTCAAACACATAACACTGTCATGACAGATATTATATCATGTAGACCAGCCATATCCACACAAACCCTGTTAAACCAACATTACTCCAAATGCAGAAGAGCAACACTTGCATTCTGTAGACATGTCTGGCACATCCCCCTCTTGTTTGTTGGCCTGTCTCCACAGTGTATGTTGTATGAGGTATATCCAAATAGCATCTGTGATGCTGTTTGCCAAACACTGACATGAGGTCCTGCCCACCATGAATGAAAAGGCCCAACACCCACATGATGTTCCAAGGTATAGGAGTGTGTTTCCATGCAATTGGCTATGGGAATGTTACTACATCTGTTCCACATGCAATCAGCTAGTGGGGGACTGCAATTCATGCAGAGGTCATAAGTTGATCATGAGCATCACTTACAAAACACAAGCTGCTGCCTAAGCAAAGCAGGTGTACTTCTCCACATCCACCAGAGAGGGAGTGAGAGAGACAGACAGAGACAAAGTTAGACAGGGTGGGGGTGGAAGAGTAAAACCTAAGAATGTTTGTGTCACACACTTACCAGTATGGGGTTTCAACCCCCTGCCTGACTATGTATTGTTATCACATGTCTATGCAATTATTGCATGCACCACAGAGCTTACATGTTGGGGAGATGTCCAAAGGTATATCTGATGTTGATTGACATCTGCAATAGTGATATAGGAGGGATAAGGTAGGTGTAGTACACATGCCTGTCCACATGAACAGGTGTCAATGTTGGCACAGCCACACTCTTTCAGGGACTCACACACATTAATACAGTCAGCAGGGTCAGGATTAGGCTTCCTAACTAGTTAGTTTGCCACAATACAGTAATATGCAGGTATCACATGCACCACAGGGGTTATCAGGATGATATATGGGCAAAGGGTATGCGAAGGTGTCTGACATCAGAAGGCATGCTTCTGTAGGCCAGTGGAAGGTGTAATGAGTGTGGATGGGGTCGAAATCATTATACTCCACACACACACACACACACACACACACACACACACACACACACACACACACACACACACACGTTTCCAGTACTGACATGCATGGGTGCATTGCTTCACAGGTGTGTAGTTGTTGACTGTACCAGATAGCTGTACAAGGCTAGGTAAAGGGTATACCTTGGCATCAGGCCACATGACAATGGTCTGCAGTGTGTCTCAGGGGTGTAGTGTCTGGACTAACCCACACAGGTGGGTATTGTATTCACTATCCAGTCATCTAGGTTACTATTGTGGGTGGCCAGTGCTGTGCAATGTTTGCCATGTATGTGTTCTGGTATGTGCACACGTCCCACATACATGTTCTGTGACATGTAGAAGTGTACCTAGGGTGTCTGGGGCATGTTGTATACACAGATTGTTATCATCAGATGTGCCATTCCAGGCCTCAGGTGGTGGGAACTGGCAATGGACACCAGGTTGACTCTACACCTACATTGACAGCATGATACAGGTATTCCCTGGTGTCAGTGGCATCTGTCCATCCAGGGTATGCGATTTAGGCATGGTATGTCCTTTGTGGGTTACATTTGATGGCACTACAGTTGTTGCAGGCATCCAGTGGGGAACATAGTGAAGGAGCACTGTATGCAATTATGTGCCTATTGTAGTGATGGGACAGGATTCCATGCCCTCTGTAGTTTGCTGCACTCATACCATGGTTACTATCTGTGGGCAATATGCAGGTAACTTCCAACAAAGTGGTTGTTGCCTAGCCGAGTGTGTTTGTGTATGAGACATGGGTTGAGAGTGTTCTCTGGGTAATACAAGTGTTGCCTAAATTGTTCACCAGGCCTTGATGTCACATGTTGGGGTATGAATTGTCAACCACAGCCTCTCTGCTGTTTGACATCTGTTATACTTCTAAGGTGAACATTGTGACATATAATAGGCCCACCATATAAGCAATTTGCAAAACCCACTCCACAATGAGTCCAGTTGTTACACACTCACAGCCACCTCCACACAGGATACGAATGACAAATGTGCACGCACGCACACACACACACACACACACACACACACACACACACACACACACACACACACACACACACACACCAAGTCTCACAGTTATCATGTCTGAGATTGGAATTCCTACCTAACTAGTATATTACACTACAGCATTACATATTTATAGCATGCGCCACGGAGATTACTGAGCTATTCCTTTCCCAAGGTGTATTTCAATGTGAATGACATCAGCAGGCTTGCCAAAGAAGGGTAATGGAGGTTGTAGTGAATGTGAATGGCCTCAAAAGCATTGCGCGCTACACAGACAAACACACACACACACACACACACACACACACACACACACACACACACACACACACACACACACACACACACAACATCCACACTTGACATGCCTAGTGATAGAACCCCTACTTAACTACTATATCACACTACAGCATTATGCAGTTATAGGATGCACCACAGAGATTACTGGGCTACTCCTTCCCCAAAGGTGTATTTCAAAGTGAATGACCTCGCCAACCTTGCCAAGGTTGGGCAATGGAAAGTGTAGTTCATAGGTTCATAGGGTCATACATTGATACTAGGCTATCGGCCCTAGAGCCTATACATCTCTAGACATGACAATTCTCTGGCTATGACTTCCCACAATATATACTTCCCTGCACCCCTGTCTAGCAGGGCAGCTGACATGATCCCCGGGGTAAATGTCCTATCTCCTATCCAATCATCCAGGTTCCTTTTGAAGATGGCCAAAGAGGCACTCTGCTTGATATGTATGGGCAGTCTATTCCAGAAGCTGGGGAGTCTCTGGGTCAGAAACACATCCATCCTGCATATATTGTTCATTGTGATGACAGGATTTGGATCCCTGGAGCATGTGCCTGTGAAGGTTTGGAATTCTCTGAGTGTAGCATGTCCAACAGCTGTGCATTTGACATGGCATAGTTTGTTAAGCAGAGATCGCCCCTGAGTACACAATACATGACAAAGTATAGCTGGATGATTTGCAGACAGTTAGCATAGGGCATCTGGTTTAGGCCTGTGGTCATTTCGTGAGGTATGTCTGCAGCCTCTCTACTTGTTGCAGATGCCTTGTGAGGTACATACGTAACAGGCCATTGTAGTCTGTACTGGGTTTACTAAGAGATGCCTACAGTGGGACAATGGGCTCCCTTCCTGGATGTAAAGCCCTTAGTGGGAGGTGTGCCACATAGGTGGGTTTCCTGACTGTTGTGGAAATGTGGTTATCAAAGGTGAGACCACTGTCCACCTGTGTCCCTAAGTCTGTTATCACACTTTAGGTGTTTAGTGCACTGCCACCTATGTAGTACTTCACAGGTACATGTCAATTCACAATGGGGATAACTATATATTTCTTGGCATTGATCTTGAGGCCATGGCACAGGCACCAAGCATGCCTTTCTGTAAGGCCCTTCTGTAGAATATCCACATCATGTGGGGATTCAATATTGGCTCCCAGTGTGCAGTCATCTGTGACCTTTGTTTGCTGGTGTCCCTTTCTGTTGGACTGTACTTCACAGCAGTAGTTGCCAAACCACGGCGGTGCCAGGACTGAACCCTATGGTACTCCAGCTGTCACTTGTCTGGGGCTCAGGTTGGTGTCACCTACATTTGCAGTGTGGGTTGTGTCAGTACAGCAGTTGGCAGCCCATCAGGTGACATTGGGAGTAATGGCCAGCTTGATACATTTATCTATGATTCCAGACTGAGGGATGGTGTAGAAGGGCTTGGCGAGGTCCAGATAGGCTGTGTGAACCACCTTACCCTCATCCTAGGCTCTGGAGATGGATTCACAGTTGTCATTCAGGTTGAGGTGACATGATTGGACCTTCACAAACCAAACCTGGTTAGGGTCCAATGTTTGCAGGTTGCCAATACTTTTGTTTTACTTTCCATGATAATACATTCCAAAGCCTTTCAGAGCAGGCACGTTATACTGATGAGGCTGTAGTTCCCAGAATCCAAGGTGGATCCCCCATGTTAACTGGGATAACTGTAGCTGTGTGCCACACAGTGGGCACGAAGCATGAGGTGTGGCTATAATCAGACATGGCATGTAGGTGAGGTGCAAGTGCAATTTGTAGCTCTTGTAGTACACAGCCCAGGATGTTGACTGGTCCCATGGCTGCTGTTGTCATAGCTCTGTAGAGTGTGGTTTTTACCTATGTGGCTGTTATTACTGGCAAATGGCAATCTATCCGTATTGAGATGGGCCCTTTGGGGGCTGGGAGGGGGTGCAGTCGGCACTGAATCAATCTGCCAGGATACTGGCAATATCCCTAGGAGGAGTAGATTTAGTACCATCCTGTTGTAGCTCACAGCAGTTCTGAGCATTGCTATTTAGTTTCCTCACATAGCTATGGAACGGCTTGCAGTTGTCTTTGGCATCTGTGGCTATATTATGTTCATAACTAGGTTTGGTGGATGTTATGAGGGGTCTCTGCCTCTTACTGTAGCTGGTATGGGAGTATTTTGCATCTGGAAAGTCCCCCATTTCTGCAAGAGTTTCCTCCTTTTGTTGTACATTATGTTTATGGCAGGGGGCCACCACATTGGCATCCTTTTCTTGGTGGGGAGCGTCTTGGTTCATTATTGGATGACACAATTCATGCACAAGTGGATGTGCTCCCATACAGTACCTTCATGTATGATTCAGCAGTTGTCCTTTCAGTTCCATTCTGCATGGGTGTCTTGATGTTAGTCACGTCTGACATGCGTAGCATGACATTGCCTTTGGAGATGTATGTTACAGAGGTTTTCTTGCTGGTGTGTGGGGAAGGGATGTTGATGTTAAGGGTGATTAGCTCATGGGCATACCTGACCACCGATGGGGTGACCATAGGTGTGGAGCATTGATGTCCCATGTTGGTAATGACCAGGTCTAGGATATTTGAGCCCCTGGTGGGACTATGGGTTACTTGATCCAGGGCATTGGGAATTATGTCTTCCAAGAACAGTTGGGCACACGTGTTGGTACACAAGTTTTCCCAGTTAATGGCAGGGTAGTGTAACCCACCCAGTATTAGGGTCTTTGCTTCTATCATAATATTTCACAGTATGTTTCAAAGGCTTTAGTGGGTATCATGTAGCATGGTGGGGGATCTGTAGGAAGCTATACAATTTGGAATGCAGTCTAACCTACTGTTAGTTGCACTGGGGGTATTTCAGGCACATTCTTTTGGGTGAGTAGCCTGCTGGTGTGAATATCCTTGGTGAATATGACACTCCTCCACCTTTATTGTTTTGTTCCTGGTTTGGTGGCCAAAAGGTGTGGTGAGAGCTGTATCTGGTATTGCAGGGGTTTGGATCAGGTCTCTCTTACTGCACAGTTATCAATGTTCTACATTTTTAGGTGTGCATAGTGGCTGTGGATGGCCAAAAAAATTGATTTCTACACACAGAGTTTTACAGTTGCTATGTCTGGGCAGAGAACTCCTACCTAACTAATTTATCACACTATAGCATTACCCAGTTATAAGGTGCAGCACGGAGATGATGGGGCTACTCATTCCCCAAAGGTGCATTTAAAAGGGAATGACATTCGCAGGCTTGTCAAAGAAGGGCACTGGAGGTTGTAGTGACTGTGAATGGCCTCAAAAGCATTGCTCTCTACACAGACAAACATCCACATTTACCATGTTGGGGAATAAAACTCATATCTAACTAGTATATCACACTACAGCATTACACAGTTATAGGACACACCACAGAGATCACTGGGTCATTCTTTCCCCAAAGGTGTATTTCAAAGTGAATGACATCAGCAGGCTTGCCAAAGATGGTCAAATGGAGGTTGTAGTGACTGTGAATGGCCTCAAAAGAAATGCTCCCTACACAAGCAAACAAATTCACACACATCATTCCTGGGAATGGGACTCCAACATAATTAGTATATCACACTACAGCATTATGCAGTTATAGGACATGCCACAGAGATTAATAGGCTACTCCTTACCCAAAGGTGTATTTCAAAGGGAATGATATCAGCAGGCTTTCCAAAGATGGGCACTGAAGGTTGTAGTGACTGTTAATGGCCTCAAAAGCATTGCTCCCTACACATACAAAAAACACCACACTGTCCATGTCTGGGAACATAACTCCTGCCAAACTAGTTTATCACACTACAGCATTACACAGTTATAGGAGGCACCACAGAAATTACTGGGCAACTCTTTCCGCAAAGGTGTATTTCATAGTGAATGACATCAGCGGGCATGCCAAAGTAGGGCATGTGAAACTGTAGTGAGTGTGACTGGCCTAAAAAGCATTTATCCCTACACAGACAAACACTTGCTACATCTGGGATTAGAACTCCTACCTAACTAGCACATCATACTACAGCATTACACAGTTATAGGACATGCCATAGAGATTACTGGGCTACAATTTCCCCAAAGGTGTATTTCACAGTGATGACAGCAGGCTTGCCATAGTAGGGCAATGGGGAGTGCAGTGTGTGTGTGTGTGTGTGTGTGTGTGTGTGTGTGTGTGTGTGTGTGTGTGTGTGTGTGTGTGTGTGTGTGTGTGCATGGGCCATAACCTATTCATATATGGGCAGACACACCACACTCAGGCAAACACAGGTTTATATTCCACAGGTACATGTATGCAACTGCTATATGACTACTGACTTGTACAGTCATGTTGCATGGTTAGCACTAGTACCACAGACACTATAATGCTGAGGGATTCTAGAGGCAAATGTCTACGATGATTGACATTTGCACATCATGTGATTTTAGCCAATTGGATGTGTGCTGGGTGGGACAGGCCTCATGATGGAAGAATCTTTGTCACTGTCACTCTCTTCCACACATCTATGTATGTGTACTTTTGCCCTATTATAGTGTGTTGTCCTTGGATATACATGTGTATTCCTATCCAATGTGTGTTCAAAGTATGACTAGTGCATAAAAGTATGACTAGTGCATACTGAGGAGTGTATGCACTAACACCTGCGACAATCAGATATGTATGGTCCACTGCTGTTGCCAGACATGGGCTTCATTTCTTTAAGTGTGTGAGCATGCCCAGTATGACCTTTCAGTATTTTGTTGTCTGACATGGCCTTCATTCTCTAAGTGTGTGAACATGCCCAGTATGACCTTCTGTATTGAATGTGTGAATCCATTCCAGGTAGATTGTACTCCAGTGCAGACTTTTGTGTTCTACACCTACAGCTAGCAAACTGTTTCTGCAGGATATCTGTAGATCAGTTGGCAATATGGGGTCAAAATGGGCAAAGGATAGTGGGTTACTGTAGGTAATTGTGTCTGTGCTTTTTCTGCTACATGGCCCTGGTGTTAGCAGAGATATTCAGACATATGTACTGTTATACACTGTGATGTTTTATGTCATCAAGTACTGTCAGGTAGACACATTTGCTTGCAGTGATATCCTGGGGAATACAAGGTGAATGCAGCTGTGTCCAGTATTGTGGTCAGCAGCCTATATATTCGTGCACACCCATGCCATTATGGAGGGGAGAAAGCAGACAATGCTGATGGGTCTGTGTAAATGTTTCAGCACTTTGGTACAATGGTGGCAGAGGATCCCATGCTTGTACAGACATCGACGTGACAGTATGTTCATATCCTGCTCTGGCAATACCTTACAACTGTACAGATTCACACAGCTTACCCCAAGGCAGGGGTCATAATTCTGGACATTACCCCTACACATTGTGGTTTACGCGCAGGTTTGTAGCCACCCATTCTTGTGTTTGCAGCCAGGGATAGTATGTGCACATGGCTGAGTTTCGGATTTCACACTCTCCATGCCACCCATGCTCCCACTCCCCCTTTATTATTCTATACTCTTCCATACATTATGCGAACATTATGTGATATTTTACCTATAGTTATCACCTCATCCCAGCAGTAATTTGGTGTTGGTCCACAGTTCATGCAGTAGGACATGGTGGACATGTTACTGTGATTTGTTCACATGGCTTTGCATTTGGGTTCTGTGGACTGTGTTATGTTATTTGGGAGTCCATGTCATAACATACACTGGCAGTATGGGTGTGAGACAGGCCTTTGGCAGACGACTGTAGGCCATTTGGTAGTGATGCAGGCCAGCTGTAGCAGGCCGCTTCTTTCTGTCAGTCCTACAGTCCCAGACTGTGATACACTATATTCTCCTGGGGTGACAGGATAGGTGTGCAAGGTGTTCATGCCAATATTTTCTATCAGTATTGATCCAGTGGTGTGGATGTTGGCAGGGTGCTGCTTACAGCTAGGGACACACCTGCATGGGACACCTTCTCTGAATGCTGCATTCTTTCACTATTGCCATACACAGGTCGGGGTCATATTGTACTCATTCCCAGCCTCAGGGATAAGACCAGAGAGGTATCTGTGTGTGGTGATGGGGTGAGCCGGGTGCATGTGTACTATGGACACTACTTGCATCTGACTCACAGATATGCATGTGGCATTCCACTTATGCTGACTTGTGCAGGGACATCAGCTGTTTCTCAATACATCATTCCTATGACCTTTGTGGTCTGCCAGTGTTCGACCAGATGACATTGGTATTCCCTACTACAAGCCCAGATAATGTGCTGCAAACCTGCATGTACAATTCCAAGGGTGTGTCCATCTGACAGTTACATATTATACACTGTCTTTCTAGGGTACTTCCCCCTATGTACTGCTTGTATATCTGGGCCGACATTCATGCCATGTCCCTCTTTCAGATAGTGACACATATTGCTTCCAAACATTTACTATGGCTTACTGCTGGTATGTGTTATACTGGAAAGCATTGTGTTTGGCACTGGAGTTGTGAGAACTTGGCCCTGTCATCGGCAATACTGGGCAATGGCCAACAGGACAAACCTCATCATGCATACGTACTGACCAATCTCACACAATATACAACACAAACCAACCTAACACATGCAGACCTGCATATTGTACACATGCTACAATCTAATCGGCTACCTTGGCCAGCTCAGGTAATCTGTGCTCCACTGTTATTATACCTACACATACATGTTACTACATTTCTACATAGGATTGGTGGGGGGGGCACACCTGACTGCTACTATGTGTCTACATAGAATTGTGGGGGACACACCTGACTGTTACTACAATTCTGCATAGGATTGTGGGGGGGCACACTTGACTGTTACTACATTTCTACATAGGATTGTGGGGGGGGCACACCTGACTGTTACTACATGTCTACATAGGAATCTGGAGGCACACCTGACTGTTACTACATTTCTACATAGGATTGGAGGGCACACGGGACTGTTACTGCATTTCTACATGGGATTGTGGGGCACACCTGACACTTCTACACATTTGCTATGACTGTACTGGTATGTCAGGTACTCCATTTCATTCTGTATTCTAACCTATCATGCTAACTAGAGGCATATCAGTGTACTACAGGTCTTAGGTTTGATTGACCTCCATTTCAGTTTCTGACTTCATACCCTTCAGAACTACCATCCCACTGCCTGACCTGTTGTAGTCTGTCTGTGTAGGCCTTGGGAGAATGTTACCCATAGCCATCAATCTGAGGCCTTAGCACAGCCTTTGTTTGTGTTTGTCTACACCTGTCCTGCTGGCTGAAACTGTTGTTGGGAATGTGAGCCTCCCTGACTGGCATGCATGCGTCATATGGACACACATGTGGCCCAGCACATAACCTGCAGTGAGTTTTGTCACCTTGTCTAGTACTGGCCACTATGATGACACCAGTATTTGTTACAGATCATATGCTGCCACTACAGGTGTCTACTATCTGCTGGCATCCCATTCAACCACCCAGTTCCCTTGCATACTCACATCCATACCATAGATACAAGTAACAACACATACTACTCCATTCAGCAATTGGTAGGAAGAGTGACTTACCATGTGGCTGTGCCAATACTGAGGATGGTGCTGGAGGGCTGACTATGTCGGATGCACATAGTACACTCCCTATACATGGTTAAGTATAGGTAGTGTCATGTTTGGCATCCCTTTTACTGTATGTGTGAGTCAGAGAGAGGTGTCATTCCCTGGGTCCCTACTGTGTCAGTGTATGAGCTATGCATTGCCTCTTTGCCAAGGCCAGGACATACTGGGTACACCTCCTTCTGCCTACTGGGGCAGGCTTAGGTTGTTCCTCCTCTGAGTTACTCTGTGGCTGTGCAGGCCTTGGCAATGGTGGGGGGCTGTGTGGCGCTGCCCCATGCTGTTCCTGCTGCAGCTGCTTCTGCAGGATCATATTGTGTAGCATGGCACATATGATGACAATTTGGGTACATGTAGCTGGTGAGTACTGCAAGGCTCCACCGGATGTGTCTAGGCACTGGAACCATGACTTGAGCATCCCAAACACATGCTCTATTATGATTCTGGTCTGTGTGTGTGCCTCCTTATGGAGTTCTTGTTCGGGTGTGTATGCATTTCTGATGGGTGTCATTAGCTATGACTCCAGTGCATAAGCAGCATCCCCCACTAGGTGACCATAAGGGATGCCCCCATTGGCAAATCTCTGGTACAGCTGCGTCAGACGCCAGATGTGGGAGTCATGATAGCTCCCAGGGCAGCCAGCACACACATTCATTATAATGTCCTGGGCAATGCACATGACTTGGCAGTTGATAGAGGGGAAGCCCTTGTGGTTGATGTAGATCCTACCCTGCTCACCGGGTGGTGCTTTGATGCATATGTACATGCAGTCCATAGCACCTGCTACCTCAGGGTATTATGATATTTGGTGGAAGAGACGCATATTGCTGGCCAATGCCTCACAGGTGTTGGGGAAATATACATGCTCACTGGCATGTGCTGACATGGCATCCAGGAACTGATGGAGTACCCTGGATGCTGATGTCTGTGAGATCCCCATGATATCTCCAGTAGGCCTTTGGAAGGTACCTGTGGCTAGTATTCTTAGGCCTACACATACCTTGGTATCCACTGGGATGGGTTCTTCTCTGTTAGTTCTGTGTGTCAGGTGTGGCTGACACAGCTCAACAATTTGCTGTAGGAGGTCCCTGTCCACCCTATAATGTTCCACTATCTCCAGCTCATGTAGCCCCTGATAGGTTACCCTGGGTCTGTACACTCTTCTCCATCTTCTCGGTGTGGGTTGGTCAACAGCATTCTCATCCTCATCACCCTCAGCCTCTTCCACATGTTAATGTATGATACCTGCTGCAGCCATTCTCATTTTGTTGCTTTTGTTTTTAAAATTTCCCTGCTTGTGTACACCGGTGGTGTAGAGTATGTGGGAAAAAACAGAGGGAAAGGTGTTTGCATAGTTTATAGTAGTGTGCTGGGCTGGACTGCTGCCTGTGTAATTGGCTGATTCTGATACATTTCACCTGCCCGCTATGCTAGCTCTCTTAGATTACCTTCCTACTGCTGTTTTCCCTTCCCATTGCCTTCCTGTTTAAGCCCGGGGGCGTGCCGTGCAAACACAGTTCTCAAATGTGCACAGAGCTATTTCCTGGTTTACTTTTTATTTCCTTTAAAACCTGGTGCGCAGTGTGCACACCTGCTTAGGCAATGTAATGAGTGCTAAGAGCAAACCCAAGCCACAGGTCTCCAGTAAGCTTACAGTATGCCTGACACCACCCCCCCACCCCCATGATGTCAGCTAACTCTTAGGCTTGAACCATGCTATTCCTGCTCTTACACGGTTGGGTGCTGGCTGGCATTGAGGGGAAATCTGGGATTCAGTATAATTCCCCTCATTTGCTTAGGATTGCCTGCTAATGCATAGTTACAGGTCCCACACTCAGCCTTCCTCCTTAGCAACCACTATTCACTGGCCATGTTGTCTTCTGCCTGCCATTGAGTATAATGGCAAAATAGTGATTTTGGTTAGAATGCTTATTTCAGGGTTTTTTTTTTTTATTTTCAGCCCGATCCCATTTGAGTGCCACTGCCCTATGCTTAAATAGCCAAAATTGATTTTTTTTTTTGCCAACTGTTTTCCATGTTAATGGCCATATATTTGGCCATTGGCATGCTTTACACATACTATACACCCTTTATTTGGAGCTGTCATGGCTCCGTTTTGTAGTTTGCAGAAATGTACTCGGTTACAAACCAAGTACATTTATGCAGACTACACTAGTCCTGCAAGGCCGGTTGACAGCTTTCTGGATCGCAAATTCACCTCATTTTCATGGTTTTCTCCTGAAAATGGGGTAATATGCATACAGAAGCTGTCTCTGTGCAGGAATAATGCAGAAGCACTCATGCACATCCCTGGAGCATATTCCTGGATCACACAGTGGCCATTTTGCCTCCAGGCGCTCGTGCACTATTCCTGTACACTGTGTAGGGCTTGCTGAATCCAGGAGATTATTAAATTATTTAAAAAGATTACAAAATATTTTCAAAAAGCTGACATATATGCCATTATGTTTAATTAATCTGTATTATTTGATCAAACAATATATGCATATTGCATATTGTAAGGATTACTTGGAGCAATCATCAGTTATAGTTTGTAGTGGTTAAAAAGTATACTTAATGTAAAAGTAGAAATAAAATATTTATATTGCACTAATTTATTGCATGTCACATATAATGGTACTAATTATATATTTTTAATCTCTTACCCTAACTCTTATCTCTGTTTTTTTTATTTGTATATTTGTGGTTACAACATTTTGATGTCATGAATTTCTGACAAATCACAAAATGATTTACAGCACAGGGAGGTAGGGCAACTAGGTTAGTTCAGTCTGACCCCACTCCACTGGCTGCTGCACTGATGCCCAGCATATCTTGGACCCAACCTGGCAGTACTGTGTCTGCAGCCCCTGCACTACCTGGGCCCTCCACATCAGGTAGCATTACCCCGGCAGCTGGTGCAGTGGTACCCTCCGGGAGTATTGGCAGAGGTGTGGATTTTGTCACCCACAAGGAGATGCTAGGCATGGTGCATGAGGTCGTGCAAAGCACCATTACTGCATGCCTCAGCCATATGTAGAAGATGCTCACCAGAATGCTTGACAAAAGAAAACTTTGAGCACTCCAACAGCATGCTGACGAAGGGGATAGTCATTACATTTCTGAGGGTGAGGACCAGATTTTCACTTCCCCAGGTTTGACAGGCATGGGCATCCAATGTCCCCTGCCTATCCCCAGTCATGGTGTCCCCAACTTGGTGTGCCCCTTACTGTCCATGCCTTTTGTTTTGCTTGAACTGTTTGTCTGCATCTGCTTCCTCACCTACTCTACTTACCTGACTCTTAAATACCCACATCCCTTATCCAACATTCTTCTTTTACTAAAATAAACACTCATAAATGGGCACCTGCCCTCCACCCCACCCCCCAAAAAAACAACAGCTCTCCTCTTCGCACATGTGTCTTCTGGGCACACTTGATTTGGTCCAATTGACTATACAACATGATGGCATTATTGTCACCTATCTTCCATTCACACAGTTGAAGAAGTGTACAGGTATGGTTATTTCCTACATTCCTCCTGCACATTCTATATTGCTTTCCTTTTTTTCTTCTTCATGTTTTACCCCATTTCACCACTTTCCTATCTATCCAATTTTTATACCTTTAATCTGGTCAAACAGTAGAATACAAAAAAAATAGAATCATATTCCAAACAAGTATATAAAAAATCCACAGTGAAGCCCTTCACTTTTTGTCCTCTGTGTTTTCCCAGCATTTGGCATTGCACAATATCCCTGAATGTATTCTACATGAACTACCAAGTGAACTGGAAACACATCTGTGTGCCCTGTTCAGTCACAGCCTCACCTCAGGCTTTGTCCCTGCCAAATGGTGCACTGCTATAATAATCCCTTTCCATAAAGGGGGAGCAACTACAGACCCTGGGAAATATTGCCCTATTAGCCTGACAAGTCTGATATAAGGCTATGGTGCACATCATCATGGCCCTAATTAACAAGGATATAGGGAATCTCCAAACTCTAGATCCCATGCAATTTGGTTTTGTGAAAGGTAGATCATGCCTGCTCAACATGGTTGACTTCTTTGAGTCAGTCACGAGAGCTGTGGATGAGGGCAAGGCAGTTCATACAGCCTACCTCAATCTGGCCAAGCCCTTTGATACCATTCCCCACTCAGGAATTATTGATAAACTCACCAAACTAGGCATCAACCCCTATATCACTAGGAGGGTTGCGAATTGGCTCACAGATAGAACCCAGAGTGTGAAGGTAGCAGAATCCAAGTCAGACTGCCGAGTAGTCATGAGTGGAGTCCCACAGGAATTGGTCCTGAGTCCTATCCTGTTTGGCATCTACTTCTCAGAAGTCCAGGCCAAAATGGAGGGACTCTGGCTGACCAAGTTCGCAGATGACTGCAAGCTGGGAGCCATTATTAACTCCGCAAGTGATGCAGGCATCCTACAGAAAGGCCTCACAGAGACCAAAGACTGGTGTCTAAATCATGGCCTTAAGGTTAATGCCAAAAAATGTGTCATCATCCCCTTTGGGAAAAACTCAGTTCCCACTAATTACCATATGAATGGGAGCCCACTGAACACTGAAGGTGTTATAAGAGATCTGGGGACACAGGTTGACAGCACCCTCTCCTTCAACCACCACATTGCCACTTTGGTCAGCAAGTCCTTCTATGTGGTACATCTCATTACCAAGGATTTTGCATCCAGGAAGAAAGATGTCATCAACTCTCTCTACTCTTCCCTCATTAGACCAATCATTGAGTATAATGCCCCATTTGACATGTACCTCACTAGACACATACAACAGCTGGAAAGGCCACAAAAGTACCTCATAAAGAGGATCCTAGGCCTTAAACGCATGCCCTACATGGACAGACTCAAAAATCTCCAGCTATTCTCTGTTTTATATCGTCTACTAAGAGGTGATCTCTGCTTGACTTACAAAGTCATGTCTGACCCAGCTCTGGTAGAAATGCTACATCTAAAGAAATCCCAATCCCTCTGCATCACATGGTCCAGAGCCCTCAACCTCATTACCACAATCAACAGAACATGTTGGAGGGACAGTTTCATAAACAAGAGACTGCCCATGCTCTGGAATAGACTTCCCATACATGTCAAGCAGAGCACCTCACTTGCCCTCTTCAAGAGAAATCTTGATGAGTGGATGGGAAATAGAAAGTTTAACCCGGGGATTACTCTAGTGGCTCTACTTGATAGATGCACTGGCAACTAATGTCAGGCCACTTCTATGGGCAAGGCTTGTAAAGGCTCCAGGACCATTAGCCTAGTACGCACTGTGACAACCGTGCACTGGTCTAGTAATTAAGAAGCCTCAATCCTCACCACTAGCAGCAGTGAGGATCATGCACATTCGGAGGATAACAAGTACACACACAATAAAGTACAATTTCCCTTAAGAGCACACAGAGATCACAGTCAGTCTGGGGCTGGTTTCTCCTTTTCTCTCCAGATCCCCAGTAAGACTCCTCAATAGCTATAGGGTTCAGATCTCAGCCTAGTGGTCAAGCTAAAACCTCCAGCACCCTCTCTGTCTAACCAGTACTTCGTGTCCCTGCTTAAGTAACTGACAAACACAAACACACACACACACACACACACACACACACACACACACACACACACACACACACACACACACACACACACACACACACACACACACACACACACACACACACACACACACACACTTTAAGATTTGATTTATATACAAACACACAGACACTCCTGGGGAAGGCTAGCACAGGTTCTCCAGCTATGCCCCCTTTCTACCCAGATCCTAAGGTAGTACCGAGTGCCACCAACCACTACTATCAGCTACTATAAGGCCCTTCCAAAAGGGTGAACAATTTAATTGTGCAATATTATCCAAATATTACGTGTGACCAGAACTTTTAAGGCTATTGGAGTGGCTTATACAGTATCACCAAATACATGAAACTACTCTACAGCTTAAATTATCTCTACACAAAACAGCCACAGTTGAAAGGTTTAAAAACATTTAATAATAAATAATAAAAACACAAGACAATACGTATTACTTCAACACAATGACATTACAGAGTTCAGAGATCACAGGAAAATACTTTAAAACAATATTATAGAATAGGCTCACATAAATATAGAAAACAGCTAGACTAATCTAGCTAAATTCTCAACTAGCTCTAACAAAAATCACTGTTCTAAATACTACTTACATACAGAGCAAGCACGTGCTGGTGAGTGGATGTTTTTACTAGATCCAAGACAAGATGCAAAATGCTCTTCTTTCTTTCTGAGATGACCCTTAAATTAATAATACACAGTACTGCTGAGTCATTTCAGATTACATCATTCTTGACACCCCTGCTAAAGTTTCCCAGGCTTACAGAACTCAAAATTTAACATAGCATATCGTTGTAATCTTGCATCTTCCAGGAAACCACAGCAATAAAGGACACTTTACATCTAAAATCTGGCAATTATCTCTGTCTTAAAACAATAGAAAGAATTTGCTAGCCCAGATATCCTGCCTCCAAGCTTGAGATCAAACACAGTTGTAAAATAATTTACTTTACAGCTTTCTTCCAGCAGGGTGAACTGTGGTTACATTTTTGAAGCTCAGTACAATATATAGTTTAATTATAACATATCGTTCTCTGTACATTTGTAAAACAGGCCTGTGGATTATATTAATATTTACAATGACATATAATTATCTGCAACATTCTATCTAGTTAGGCTGGCAGCCTTTCAGTTTATCATACACACCTATGAACCTATGAACAATGAATGACTCTTCACATCCTATGCCATGGTGTACACACAGTTAAAGTAGAATAAAGGCACTCATATTAAAAATTTAATTTAAATAACTATTTTATTTAGCCTGATGACTATATCAATACATAATGTCATATGTGTACTGTTGAAATAAATCACTTGAATACTGTTTGCTGATATACAGTACTTTACTGTAGTCATGCCCTGTCACATTTCAAATCATTATCATTATGTAATTATTTAATTACATCATGAATACATATTTTAAATAGAAGATAGAACTGGATTCAAACCTTGTATCATCTGGGCTCAAAAGAAAAAACGCAGTGCTCTTACACTTGCTACCACAGAGTCGGCTAAGCAGTAGGTGTGTTTCCTACACTCAGTAGCATCCAAAGTGCTGACTGCCACACCTCTCTGTTTAGCGTATTTTTCGTTTAGGAAAGCAAACCAATAGAACTCATAATTTTATCAATGAAGCAGAGAACCATGTTTGCTCTTTGCTTAACTACACATAAATTAGGAAAGCAGTATAAATACTTTTTTTAAGGTTATGTAATTTATGACACATCATTTTTGATATGATCTAGTTATGAACATCATAGTATCTGTTAGCTGTGTCTACCATAGCCAGTATGGATAAGTGCTTCTCAAGTTCAAGTAGGAGTCCTAAAATGTGTATCTTACATGCACACTTTGCCACTGATCGTGCAAATCAGCTGCTAGGTAGTGCACTATGGAAAGTGCTTATTAACATGTATTACTTATGTTTGCTGCATAGTTAGTTTTCATCCCATTAAAGTTCCTGTAAAAACACAACTAGACACAACCAAAGGGAAGTCACTCTTTGATGACTTAGCACATATTTACACTGTAGTCATGTGTTATCTGCACCCATGCACTTGAAATCTGGTACCACAATACCTGTTCCCAAATGTCAACTACACTACAGAAATAAATAAATAAATACTAAAATTTACATCTTTATACTGACAATACACATTCAGATTGTATAATACTTGTACTAATGTGTATAGCAATTATTCACAAATATGAACACACACATATGATCACAAAAATGCCTGCCTGTATGTGACAATTTAAGTGTGTAATGTACACAACATACTGGAAAAAAAGCAAAAAAATGTCTCATTTCTCCTACATGGATTCCTGGCAGATATATGCATATAGTTTGTAAAGCTGTCTGTTAATGTATATGCACACATTAGAAACACAACAGGAAGTACTACATCCACACATTGCACATCACTCTTATAACAGGATATGTCAACCAGATCATATAATAATGATGGCATCATCTATAAAGACAACTCTGACAAGGCAAATACATACTTCAAAGGTTTTGAAATTATCACATAGCTGTGTTTTGCAAATGGGAACAAAATAATTACAAGTGTGATAGATAGCACAGCAACCGCATTATATGTGTGTCTCTATGTACATGTAAGTGTGTTTGCATAGTCAGAAGGAGAGCAATCTGTATCCTACTATAAATCTAGTGCCATGCAAAAATTGTATATCTTGGCAGGTGTATATGGCTACCCATCCATTTCATACAGCCCTACCAACATCTTCACTCAAATATCCAGTGATGATGTCATCCACTATAAATTGTCCAACAGCAATGTAAAAGTCAGACTTGTTCTGTGGAGATTGCATTAAATATGGAGTTGTCTAACTGGTGTACTTATTTATGTTGGGGTTATAATCTCACTGTGGTTAACTTGTGTGTATGTACTCAGAAGACCATAACTGCATTTCTTACAGTCTCGTGGAGTACAAATATTTTGACAGTTGTACATGTCTACACATCCATTTCAATCAGGCCTCCCAACATCTTCTCCCAGCATTCAGTGATGATGCCATCCACTATAAATTGTCCAGAGGCATAGAAAAAATCAGACTGTGCTGTGATGCTTGCATTAAATACTGAGTTACCTAGCTAGTGTAGTAGTTCTGATCTCATGGTGATCAACTTGTATGAAGGGTGTAATTGTGTATCTTACAATCCCATGAAGTACAAATGTTTTGACAGTTGTACATGCCTACACACCTATTTCAATCAGGGCTTCCTAGGGACCCAGGTTGACAGTAACCTCTCATTTGACACTCACATAGCCAAAGTGGTTAGGAAGACCTTCTATATTGCCCACCTTATCATGAAGGGTTTCACATCTAGATCAAGAGAGGTCATTGTGCCCCTGTACTCTTCTCTTATCAGGCCAATGATTGAGTACAATGCCCCATTTGGGATGTATCTCACCCGACACCTGCAGCAGTTGGAAAGACCCCAAAAGTTCCTCACCAAGAGGATAAAGGGTCTTAAACATATGTCATATGCTGCCCGCTTGAAAAAACTCCAGCTCTATTCAGTCGCATACCGCCTACTCAGAGGTGATCTGTGCCTGACGTACAAGGCCATGTCCAATCCTGAATTAATGGACATGCTCCACCTCAGAAAATCCAAATCCATCAGAGCCACGAGAACAAGTGACTTAAACCTCAACACAGAAATAAATAGAACGTGCTGGAGGGACAGATTCATAACCCAGAGGCTCCCTACACTCTGGAACAGAATCCCAGTCCATGTTAGGCAGAGCCCTCACTGACTCTATTCAAGAAATCTCGGCAGTGGATGGGAGATCGTAGGTTTACCCCGGGGGTCATCTCTTTGTCACTACTAGACAGAGGCATAGTAAACTAAACCCTAAAAGGGCGTAGTATTCTCATCCTAAGGGGTGGTGTAGGCCACATACACTCTGGCTAGGCTTATAAATGCCCTAGGGCAGATAGCCTAGTACGAAACTATGAACCTATGAACCTATGAACATCCAATGATGATGTCATCCACTATAAATTGTCCAGTGGCATTATAAAAGTCTGCCCAGGAGCTTGCATTAAGTACAGTGCTGTAAATATGTAGGTAGGAGTTATATTTTCACTGTAGTCAGTTGGTATGTGTGTGTGTTCACTTGGTTGACATTCTAGAGACCACTTTATACCAGCATATGAGACAGTGCTATTACCATCTTTTCATCAGACACTGCTGATGTCATCATATATAAACTGCTGTTAGACACTATAAAAGAAAGACTAGTGTTGTTGCACTTGCATGAAAGACTGTGCTTTGTTAATACCTAGGCAGGTATTCTATTCTCACCACAGTCAACTGTGTGTGCTTCAACAATCACTATTGTGACTATTTTAGAACAATATGCAAGTCCACAGCTATGTCAGACCCTCCTCCAGACATCTTGTAGCATACACTGATTATGTCAATCTGTATAACATGCACTCTGACACCATGCAAGCCAAACCTGTTCTGTGGCAGACCCATTAACTACTGTCCTTGTAAGCTACTTTACCTACACATACAGGGGTTCCAGTCTGACCACAGGCAACTTAAGTGTCTATACATACAAATATCACTTTTGAGATTAATTTCCACAGGGATGCAACTTCAGAACCATGCCCTGCACTCCTCCCAACATGTCATCATCAGCATGCAATGATGCTATCATATTCCATAAAATGCAACATGACAATGTTACAGTCAGACATATGTGATTTTGCAACTGTGACATTGTATGCCATTCATATTCCAGTGTTCAAATCAGGTTTGCTCTACTGCTGTGTGTGTGGTTGGTGGTACATTACAGTCATTGTATGATCTTTCGAATCACTCTTCATTTGACTACCGCTTGGCGAATCTTTCACATTGCCCCATGCATCCACCATCTTCCTTTTTCCTCTGGCCATATGACATCCTTACAGCAGAGGAATGGAGGACATCCTCATGTCAAATACGTATACACACATCATGAAGCAGAGTCCTTCCATGAGCCTCTGCATGCCATCCAGACCACTGCATGTATGAGTAATAATTCTGTCATAGTGTGGTACACATGTCCCATATGGACAGTGGCAAGATGTAATGCAATCAAAGAAATATACACATATGCACAATAGTCTTACTGTCTTCCACAATATAGATATATGGATATTTTTAAATGGTCTAAGAATAGCTAGGGTTTCATGTGATTTTGGCTATTAGCCTAATAATGTCCTATGACCCTATGAACAGTTGACATGCCAGTGTTGTTGCCATTAGTAAAAACTACAAGAAAAACCTAGCCAAGCTAGAGTTTTCACTGTGTGATACCTTAAGCCTCCTGTAATAGAGGCCCATGGGATATATGCAAATGATCCCTTAAGGACATCAGGTGTTTCAACTATATAGCTTCTAAATGTCCATGACTTTTTCCTGTTTTTTCTTTTTATGTCTTTATTACTATATTGAGGTATGGGTATACAGTATGGATACAAGAGGGTATTAGAATCTGTGATGTGATCTAATGTATTGATGGCTATTGCAGTACATGCTGTTTCTATAACAGCTGTAGTAATATGCCTCCTGAGAACCATTGACATGGTATGATATACTTTTATGTATATTCCTGGTTTGTTTAGGACATGTGTTTTAGTGAATCAATGCTCCACAGCTCACATTCCACCATCATAGTGACACTTGCAGGACAGCACAGGTGTGCATGTGTCTACATATCATCACTGTGTCACATGTTCTGTGACAGACATCAATATAAATTCATATATTGATTACATGGTCACATAAGTCTTGTTGCATACACATGATATTATGCTGTGATATATACAGCCAGTGTACACGCTTGGATTCAATTGCAACATTGTGGAATTCTTTGTTTGTACAGTTGTGTTACTATACCCAATGATTAATGAGGTGGTTAGCAGCACTATTGTGTGACTATTATCTATTACTAACAACCAAATGAATCCCAAACCCAAAACTACATAACTAGCATAAAAACCTACCCAATCAAGCTCACCCATTAGTACAACTCCTAAACACTATCATGACCTTTAAGCCTCTATTATCATTAACCCACATACTGCTGCTTATCACCTTAACTACACTAACCTATCTCACCCAACCTGCCAATGCTAATCAGCCCCAACCATTTTGCACAACTATCCCATCCACAACAAAGGATACAAATATCTCAACCTATATATCACCCTCTCTCTACCCCTTAAACATTAGCTTGCTCTTTACCTACAAGCTCTTACCCAGCTCTAAAAATTTTACCTCCTTTAATACTATTCACATATCCACAAAGCTCAATAGCCAAAAACTACAGCCCAAACAAACTAAATACTTCTTTCACCATCTTATCTCCATACTTCTCTCTGGGGACATCCACCCAAACCCTGGCCCCTCTCCCATACACAACCCAACCCCTCATCCACATCCACCTCATGTAACATGGAAAATCCTTCATTTCTCACTCTAAATACTCAGAGCTTATGTAACAAACTCCCAAACCTTCATGCCTGCCTTCTTCATAACCAGCCAGATATTCTCTCCATCTCAGAAACCTGGCTCAAACCCCATATAAAAGACTCTGAACTCATACCACCTATCACATTTTAAGAAAAGACAGAACACACAAAAAAGGTGTAGGGGTAGCACTGTTATACTCTTTATCCCTGCTAGTCACCCCCTATACCAAACCTTTCCCTGAATTTGGTAAGGCAGAGATGAGTCCAGCCTTACTCCACCTAAATAAACACAAATTCATTTTCCTTCTCTCCTTCTATACCCCCTGGTGACAATGTCTCATGCCTCGAAGACATTCTCTCCTGGGTGTCCTACAACATCACTCATGAAACAGTAATACTGGGTGATGTTAGCATAAACTGGGCTACAATTCTATCTCCCACTAATTCACTCAATATCAACTTGTATAACTTCACACAATTAATCAATACCACTTCTAGACCTTCAAAAAACTCCACTAATTGTAGTATACTAGACTGGATCCAAGTATCCCACTATATCTCTGACAGTGGCACTCTCCCTGACCCACTAGCTGACCCTTTTCCTACCTTTGCTCACTGTCTCCCATCTACTTTCCAACATACTCACACCTATATTTCTTCTCACTGCACAAAAAATTTAAACCCAGAAATTTTCATAAACACACTAAAGTACACCAACTGGAACCCATTAAAAATCCTTCCCCTAGATAATGCCATCTCCTATTTCAACACCATCTTTACAAACCTACTCAACTCCTTTGTCCCCCTAAAAACTAAACACATAAAAAGTAACCCTGTACCTTGGCTATTTAAAAACACTTTTGTAACCATGCATTTTCATGACAAAGCATGGGCACGATGCAAAAAAATAAACCCCCTCTACCCTTACTGAATATAAAACTCTATGCAACAAAGCCAAAAAATCATTGTCTCCAACTGCAAAACTTATTTTTTTTTCCTTTCAAACCAACCATAATACCAACCCCAAGGAATTTTTAAAAGGAATAACATCTCTCCTCAACTCTGGAAAAAAAGAAAACCCCTGCCCTGACCCAGATACAACTGACATGGAATTAGCAACCCAATTTAACTCCTTCTTTATTGACTCCTTCAACAAATTAACACTATCCTTCACTAACAACTCTGCAGCTCCTCCTCAGCCTGCCTCCACCCCTCCTCCCCAAACATCCCATACCCCCAACCCCCACCTTTCTCCATCAATCCCATTTCCATATCCACTATAAAAAAACTCCGCCAAAAATTAAAACCTGTCTCCAATGCCCCTGACGACATCCCCTCCTATTTCCTAAAAGTTGCTGCTGAAGTAATTGCTCTCCCTGTTGCCATGCTAATAAATCATTCCATCTCAGAATGCCAGTTCCCCCAACTCTGGAAGAAGGCCTTTATTATCCCTCTCCACAAAGGCGGAAATAACAATGACATCCCTAACTTTCACCCTATCACCATCCTATCCCCTATTTCTAAACTACTTGAGAAGTGTGTCCATCAACAACTCTTACCCTATCTCATCAATAACTAGCTACTAACCCCCCATGCAACATGGGTTTAGACCAGGTCATAGTACCTCCACTGCTCTTCTGTCCTTCCTTGAAACAATCAACAAAGCCTGTGACTCCGGACACCTCATATCTACTCTTTTTCTTGACCTCTCTAGGGCCTTCCACACCATTTCCCACAACATGTTTCTTTCCAAACTAAATACATAAACTAAATAAATAACTAGATAAACTAAATCTATCCTCCTCCTCCATCCACTGGCTCTCAAGTTACCTCACAAACAGGCAACAAGCAGTTAAATGTTAAAGAGCTACCTCACCCTTCCTCAACACTTCCACAGGTGTCCCGCAAGGTTCCATTCTAGGCCCCCGATTATTCAATATATTCATAAATGATTTCTACCATGCTATCCCAAAATCCAGGCATATTCAATATGCCAATGATTCCACTATACTCTGCCCCTCCCCTTCTATTACAACTCTCAACAATCTAACACAAGCCATCTTCTCCTCTACTGAACAATGGATGCTAGACAATCATCTTGCCCTGAATGCATCCAAAACCAAACTTATACTATTCAACACCTCTAAAACCTCTTGCCTAGACAAACAATCCTTCTTAATTACCAGCAAAAATAATACCCCCCCTAGATTTAGTCTCTGACACAAAACTGCTAGGAGTTATTATCGATGACCAACTAAAACTCGACAAGCATATACAAGCAAACATCAGAAAAAGACATAAAAAACTAGGTATGCTCTACCATCATAGTCACTTTATCTCTCCCACCACCAGGATTGCACTAGCCAATACATATCTCACCCCACCCCTTTTATATGGTGTTGCCATCCTAACTAGCCTTCATTCTTCTCTTACTGCAAAACTCTCATCCTGTTATAACAAGATATCAAAATTTGCTGTTGGTCATAGAGTCTCCTCCCACCACTGTAACTCCCTTCACCAACTAAGTTGGCTAGAGCTACCTAACCTCCTCATCTATACCCAGTTCATTCAAGCAAACAAACTCATTCACAACTCATCTCTCTGCCCCTCCCTAGCAAACACCTTTGAAATGCACACACCAGATAGATCACTAAGATCGAATTGCCAAAACCTAATTAAATTGCATAAACCTTCACGTTCAGCTGGGAATCATCTGATGTCCTTCTCTCTAGCATGCCTTTGGAACTCCCTCACTGCCCCTAACTGCACCATCACCAGTCTTTCTTTATTCAAAACCTCGTTGCACTCTCACCTTACTTCTGAATGGAAATGCTATTGCTCTCATCCAAGCTAAATTCAGACTATTCTGTTTTCTTAATTCTTCCAAACTCATTTCTTGCCAGTCACTTCCTACTATAGTACTCCATCCTCTGTGATGTTATTTACCTACAACTGAAAGATTCCCCACCACAATCTCAAAAAAAAAAAATGTTATTTCCAACTGAATGTTACTTGTTGAATAATGTTTTTTTTAGAATGTATATAATTTCCTTTTCTGCATTATGTAACATTTTGAAAAATGGATATATGTACACATGATAAGTATTTGTGCTTGGCTGTACTATGTACTACTATGGGTTTTATACTTCCTTCCTATGTATTTGTATTTTTTTTCCAGAGCTTTTCTCCCCAGCACTCCATTGAAAAAGGGCTCCTTGTAGCCCAATGGACTATCCTGGAAAACAAACTGCAAATAAATAAATAAATAAATAGATAAATTAGCATGTGTGCCTGGAAATTTAATGCATGAGTAACAAACAGCTGTTCACTAATGTGTCCTGCTATGGCATCAGGTGAATCAAACACATCTTGCCCATGAAACACATACAGGTATATGTTGTGCTACTGATGTAAGTATGTGACATTAGTATACTTGTATGACTCTGTGCATAGTGCCAGTGTGTGGAATGTGATGAATGACCAGGGTTGTATTTGGAGGTCTTTTCACAAATCATTTGTGCCTATAAATGTGAAATGTTAAGGGGAATACACAACTAAGCACATATCTCTATGTGGATGCCAACAGACATAGACAATCTACTAGATGACAGTTTGTCTCACACGTCACCACCCTGTCACCAGTGGCCATTAGCCAAACTATACATGCAGACATTACTCGGTTTTTATTCTAAGGAGGGCAGCTCATATCTGCACCCTTTACAACTAATACTGCAAACTCAATGGGCCCTGATAACATCAAGTGTTGCTTATAGCATGATTCAAAACATGGCCTAGCACTCACAGGTGAATCCATACTTCAACATAGCCTCCAGACAGTTCCTGCAGAAGAGTGTACATCAAGATGCATCCTTCTGACTGGGGGTGACCATCACCTGATGAATGGAGTTATACAGCCATCCTGCCTCTCCTTATCTGTGAGGTAATCCAATGAGTGATCATGGACCGTCTATAAAAGAACACAGGTAGTATCCCAACTGAGTACCAAAGCCATATGTGATTTGTTCAGGTCACATCATCTCTGTTACATCTGTTCAGTATCCTCAGGATGGACAGCAAGGGAATGCATGATGACAGCACTATCATCCTGCATAACTTGGCCTGACCAAGGCATCTGACACAAATCTAAACTCTCAGGTATTACTGAAAAACTCCCTCAAGTGGCCATAAACACCTACATCATCAAGTGGGTAGAACACTGGTTCACATATGTGAGAGATAAATATGTTGAAGTTCGTGAAGTAGCCTATATGTAAAGTCCAGTGAGTAGGTGCATACCACAGTACTCCGTGTTAGGTCCTTTTCTGTTCGTATTGTAAATTTCAGACATGAAGCCTGGCTTACATATCTTTTGTCCAACCAGTTTTGTGGATGACTGCAATGTTTGGAAAATAATTGAATTGAAGTGTCATTGGTATAATGCAGACAGTATCAACACACACCAAGGATTGCTGCCACAGCCATGGAGACAAAGTAGATGAATAACGCAAGCACTCAGGTCACTCCAAAGCAAATACAAATATGACTCAGTCATTGTACATGCTGGTGTGAATGACCTGTATAGTCAGACACACTGACGTTCCGCTTACCAGGCTGAACAAGGAGAGGGTAACGGTGAGCTGCCTATCGGGAGCTAGGATCCGCCACATAACACACGCACTCAGGTCACTCCAAAGCAAGTACAAATATGACTCCGTCATTGTCCATGCCGGCGTGAATGATCTGAGATGTACCTCCCTGGACTACATGAAAAGAGACATAGAGGAGCTCTCTGATCATGTAGCCCAGGCCGGTATGACCCTGACCTTGAGCAGCATCTTACCCTCACCTAGAATGATGCCACAGTACAAAGACAAAATGATCGATTTTAACAATTGGCTAAAATTTTGGTGTCATTCTAAGGGGATCCAGTGTCTGGCAGCCTGGGATGACATGCTTGACAAGCCACGTTGCTTCACTAGGGATGGCTTGCATCTGTCACCACTGGGCTTTCGGATATTGGCAAGGGCTCTTGCCACCCCCATAGTGCCTTTTTTAGGCAAGGCTCAAAAGTCAAACCCACCTCCATAGACAGCACATGAAACAAGAAACTAAAGGTAATGCTGCTAAACGCCAGAAGTCTTAACCTCAAGATGCACTTTCAAGCTCTCCTCAGTATGGAGAACATCAATATCTGTGCAGTGACAGAAACCTGGTTCAAGGCCCCAGAGAGCACCCCAGCACTACCAGGTTATACCTTATATCATGCTTTTCGGCCCCAAAACCTGGACCGAACCACAAAAGGAGGGGGAGTGTCCATATTTATCAAAGATATCCACACCTCCAGGTTAGTGGCATTGCACGAAGTATTGGAGACCATCCATGTGCAACTAACAGTGGGCAAGACTGCTTTTCAGTTTATAGCATCCTACAGACCACCCTCTCAAAGTCAGGAATCCCACTCGGCTTTCCTGAAAACATTGGAGAACATGAAGATCTCTCCGAACACCATTATATTGGGCGACTTCAACTACCCAAACATAGACTGGGAGCACTACTCAAGCCCCAGCACCTTAGCCCAAAGATTCCTGGAAATTATAAACTCAAATGCTATGGAACAACTAGTCACCACTCCCACAAGAGGGGATAACATACTAGACCTGATCATTACCAACATGGGGACTCTATGCTCCACACCTGAAGTATATCCCTCATTGGTAAGATCAGACCATAAATTAATTTCACTGGATGTCCACATCCCAACCCCACCCCCAGCCCAGAAAACCACAGTGAAAAACTTCTCAAAAGCGAACCTCTCACTTCTCAAAACCGAAGTGGAATCCTTCAAGGCCCCAGGGCCAGTGGAAACTATGGCCCAAACTGCAGAATCCTATATAAACGCATTCTATGGACATCTCCAGGAATGCATGGATCATGCTATCCCAAACAAAACCAAAAACAAACATCCAAAGGCAGGCGTCCAGTCTGGTGGACCCCAGCCATAAATAAACTGTACAACAGAAGGAGGAAGATACTACATGATAGAGCAAAATCCCTAATAGGGAAGGCATCCCTGATCAGTACTAGCAAAAAATTACGATCCCTCATAAAATCCTCCAAGGCCAGCTTCGAGAGAAAAATTGCTCAGGACACTAAAGATAATCATAAGGCTTTTTTCAGTTATGTTAGGAACCTGGGATGCAACTCCCAGACTTGTTCTGAGTTGATTCTAAACGACAAAAAATACACTGAACCCACAGACATCGCCAATATCCTGGCAGACAGGTTCAATGCAAACTTCTCCACCCATTCCCCCCCAAAAAAAGAGCAAGTATCTATCCCAGCAGAGGGCTGCCTCCCAAACATCTCTGATGCTCAGGTGAAGGCTGCCCTCTCCAAAGCAAAAAACACTGCTTCCATGGGACCAGATGGCGTCCCGGGTTGCATCCTACATGAACTCCAAGAAGAACTAATCCCTCAAATAAAACAGCTGTACAATCTCAGCCTCACTACAGGATATGTGCCCACAGAATGGCGTACAGCAACAGTGGTCCCACTCCATAAAGGTGGAGCCTCCACGGACCCTGGAAACTATCGCCCCATAAGCCTGACTAGCTTAGTCTGCAAGGCTATGGAGAGGATCATCATGGAGCTCATAAACAAAGACATTGGGGACCTACAGACACTAGATCCTACCCAGTTCGGCTTCGTCAAGGGCAGATCCTGCCTTTTGAAACTGGTTGACTTCTTCAAAACAGTCACCAAAGCCATAGATGAAGTGAAGGTAGTCCACACAGCCTAGCTGGACCTAGCAAAGGCATTTGACACAATACCCCACTCGGGCATCATAGATAAGCTATCCAGCTTAAATATAAACCCCTATGTCACAAGATGGGTCACAAACTGGCTCAAAGACAGAACCCACAGAGTGAGAGTTGCTGGAGCCATTTCAGACTCCAAACCGGTCACAAGTGGCGTCCCACAAGATTCTGTCCTGGGACCGCTCTTGTTCGGTATATACTTTTCCGAGGTACAGGCCAACGTGGGAGGACTATGGCTCACCAAGTTCACAGACGACTGCAAACTAGGTGCCATAATCAACTCTCCAGCTGACACAAACATCCTTCAAAAAGGTCTCACAGAGACGGATAACTGGTGCCAGAGCCATGGTCTAAAGCTAAATGCCAAAAAGTGTATAGTCATACCCTTTGGCAAAAACAATGTGCCCACAAATTACCACATAGGTGGTAACCCATTAAGTATAGAGAAAGTAATTAGGGATCTGGGGACCCAAGTTGATAGCAATCTCTCCTTTGACAACCACATTGCCAAAGTGGTTAGAAAGACCTTTTACATAGCCCACCTCATCATGAAAGGATTCACATCTAGATCAAGAGAGGTAATTGTGCCCCTTTATTCATCCCTCATCAGGCCCATCATAGAATACAATGCCCCTTTTGGGATGTACCTTACCCGACACCTGCAGCAATTAGAAAGACCCCAAAAGTACCTCACCAAGAGGATCAAGGGACTCAAACAGATGCCATATGCTGCTTGGTTAAAAAAACTCCAGCTCTACTCAGTTGCATACCACCTACTTCGAGGCGATCTATGCCTGACATATAAAGCTATGTCCAATCCAGAATTAATGGACATGCTCCACCTCAGTAAATCTAAATCCCTTAGAGCCACACGCTCGAGGGACTTGAACCTCAGCACTGAAATAAATAGAACTTGCTGGAGGGACAGATTCATAACCCAGAGGCTCCCTTCGCTCTGGAACAGAATTCCAATTCATGTTCGGCAGAGCACCTCACTGAACCTCTTCAAGAAGAATCTTGATGAGTGGATGGGGGATCGTAGGTTTGTCCCAGGGATTACTTCCATGTCACTATTAGACAGAGGCACAGTAAACTAAACTTTAAAAAGGGCACAGTATACTCAAATCAAGGGGTGACGTAAGCCAAAAAAAATCGGGCTAGGCTTATAATTGCCCCAGGGCAGATAGCCTAGTATGAACCTATGAACCTATGAACAAAATTCATGGGGGAATTAGTTCTGTTATAAAAGCAAGAGAATTCAAATCTAACTGATTTGCCAGAAAATCACAATTTTCATAAGGAACAGAACAAAAGTATGAGGCAAAAATCTGGAAAGTTGAGAGGTATGAATGCATCACATTTGCCACAGTGAGCTCCCACACATCTTATTAGCCATACCCAAGTATTATTTTTGATGAATAACCATTAGGGGATGATGGCGAAGAACCCCCTTCTAGGTGTTATAGAAGATGCATGTGTGATACAGGTTCCTGTCAGGCACACATTAAATAAATAGCTGATTGCCAACACTGATGGCATGGGTTTAATTTGTGAGAGTGGATTGTGGCATATATATGGCATGCACACCTGTCAACTAGCCAGGATAGCTCATGGTTTTCAAATATAAGTGTAACACCTCCAAAACTTTTTAATTTTTGAGGAAGGTGTGCTTGATTCTGCTCCTAGATTGCTGCCATAACATGACAATTGTAAAAGTATGTTCTAGCAGATCCGTGTATAGTCACTCACAATTACATATGTTATGTCACTGGCATGGATTAATGGTGTTAGTATGCTGATATTGTCCATGATTGTGTGTGCTTCTGTGTACTGTTGTCCATAAGCCTGTTGCTATTTGTCCCACTTGGTTGAGAACTATGCTGACATAGTCAGGCAACTCCTTTTGCACAGCTTCACAATATGCACCTAACCCCTATTGTATATGCCATCATTGATAAATGTCCTCTCCACTGTTCATTTTAGGATGCTTATATCAGAAAGAATTATTTCCATTGATATTTCAACTTGTGTGATGCTTTACATGGTTTCCTGGCTGGCTACGAAACTACACTTGTATTCATGTAAGCATGATGCGCAGCATACATACGCAATTAGCTTTGCTGCTCATCATGCTAACACATAAACTCCATGTAGGCTTCACACTAACCCTACATTCAGTTTATTGAAATCCCAGGTTTATAAATCCATTACAGACCACTGAATGTTTGTACAAGGCATGATTTACATTACTGTTGACAATATTACAATAGTGCTCATAAATTCTTTTGCACAAGTCCTCTCAGTTTTTCCAACATAAACACTGAAACAACTGAAGCATTTCACATGGCAAACAAGGCCTCTGGAGTAACAATTATCAGTAAAAAGCCACTCAACTGAGGTAGTCCCAATTCCCTCAAACCAGAATCAATCAAATAGCTTTTTACCATGATCACTATATTTTTACATCAATATATATTTGCAATAGCTGTATGTCTGAAATCAGTTGTTGTTGTTGTTGTGTCTTTCGGCTTTTCCCGGTTAGGGGTCGCCACAGCAGAACTCTGGTCCGCTAATGATTGGCAGTGGATTTTTACATGCCGAGTTGCCAGCCCTGACGCACAACCTTCAACGAAGGTACACCCATTCACGTATGTCTCCACACAGAAGACACTCTAGCTGAGAATCGAACAGGACAAGATCTTACTGTGAGGTGACAACGCTACCTCAGTACCACCACTGCAGTGTATGTCTGAAATCAGTAATAAATGTTAATTCCCACGAGCCTCATATAATGGACACAGTAAAACAAGCCAAATTATGCGTGCGCACGCACGCACACACACACGCACACACGCACGCACACACACACACACACACACACACACACACACACACACACACACAGGTCTGATAAAAAAGTGGGTACATAATGTCTGATAAAAAGGTGGAAGAGACAATTCAATAAAGTGTACATGATGTTTTTTCACTGTGCCCGCATCACAGTGAAATGCACAAATGGCTGTGGGAAAATTTAAATTCAGTAAGCACCGTGTAGAGGCAAGCACCCCTGCGGTAATCAGTTAAACAAAGTGGCATGCTAATCAGCTGCATAAGTAGTTGAATAGCATGCTAATCAACCCAGGAGACACCATGGAGCAATTCAACAAGCCAGAAATCAACCAGGCTGGTATTCCATCTGTATTCGAAAAAGTTTGGAATACAGCCATGGAAAGGAGTCTACACGGCATACCTCTCAAGCTCTTAGAGCAAAAAATCTGGACAAAGCCATTAATAATGGGCGTAAAGTTCCAAAAATAGAGACAGATTTTAAATATTGTTCTTATGAACTTAGAAAGATGCTAAAGTAACAAGGCTTGTGTTAAGAACAGAAATGCAGCTTTGATTCCTCACCCATAAATGAACACTACACATTGTAAGTAATGCAGACCATACCTCTCAATCTCTTAGGGCAAGACTTCTAGACAAAGCCATAAATAATCGTGGGAAAAGGCCCAAAAAATAGGGACATTTTAAAAATATTGCTCTTGCAAACTTAGAAACTTGATAGAACAGGCTTGCAACAGTTAACAGCTTTGCATTCCTCTCAACCTCTTACATATACCTCTGAGCCTCTTAACACATGGAAACTGGACAAAGCCCAACATAATGGGGAAACAAATGCATAGAAATAAAGACACATTTTAAATATTGCTCTTATTAACTTAGAAGATTGCTAAAGCAACAGTGCTTGTGTTAAGAACAGAAATCCAGCTTTACTTCCTTTCCACCAAAAGAACAGTACAAATTGTATGTAATACAGACCATATCTCTCAACCTTTTAGGACAAGACATCTGGACAAAGCCATAAATAATGCGGAAAAGGGCCCAAAAATAGGGACAATTTTTTAATATTGCTCTAACAAATTAGAAATGTGATAGAGTAACAGGTGTTGTGTTAGCATGAATTTTCTGAAGGTATGAAATCTGAAACTCAAATGTCTGTCATTATCTTCTGACATCAGTCTTTAATGAATTGGCAGTGTTTTGATAGAAAATCACAGTTTTATAAAAAATGGACCAAAAATATGAAACAAAAATCTGAACATTCTCAGAAAATCTGTATAGCTGAGAGGTATGATGCAGACAGTTAAATGTGTAAGTGTGTGTTAATCAAAATAAATATAAAAACTATTAAACAAACTATTCATAATTACATGTCAGCATCTGCAATATGTAGCTGATGAAATGCAGGCAAAACCATCTAAAAAGCAATACTCCTCTGTGTAGCTATATGATAAAGTAATATCCTCCCTTCTGTGTTCACCTCCCCTTCAGTTTCCCTAGCTACATGGTCCCCAGTGGTGTAGATTCAGGGCTGTCAGTATGGTGAAGATGAAAATGAGTTCTGAACTCATTAGAATTGCTGAATCCAAAAACAAATGGATCCGTGTAGGGGTGGAAACAAAGTGCAGACACTCCCTCAGTATTTGTGTTTATGGGATGGCAACTGTGAATGCTTACTTCAGGTGGGTGTGTCAGGTTAGACTTACAAAGTGTTACTGTAGGCTTGTCAAGATTGGAAATGCAAGTAAGCAGTGCACAATTCTCAGGTTCTTTTTCATTAACATCTGACCTCCTCTTAATTTGTTGTCAAATAGTGTTTTGTCTGTTAGGTTTTTAGTAGTATTTAGTATAAAAGAAAAGAATAAATGAAAAAAAAAGGAGAAATGGTTGAAATGAGGAAATGCCATCTATGACATACACAGTAGAAAATTTTATTACACATGAGATATGTCTACATAGGTCTGGATTTCAAGTCTCACTCCAATTCACCTTCAGAAAACAGGATGGATGTATTATCCCTCTGTGGCTCACAAACAGCTTTGCAGCAAAGAACTGAAGTCATTCTTCACACAACCAACTGCAACAGAATGTACACTGGTATCAAACCATAAACTATTTCCACATTTGTTATTATATCTGGCCATACTGCACTTAATCACGCAACCTGTTTTGATTATTGTTTGCAGATACACATCTCTGTCTTCCCTTTCTCTTTTTCCTGGTCATTCATCAGTTATCTTACCAGAACTCTGAGACATGTAGACTGCAAGCCATATGACATCATGGCCTTAAAATGTGTGAGGATATTAACTGGTAATAATATGATATGCATCTGCCAACAACTGAAGGGCAGGTTGGATGGCACAAACAAGCATAGACTGAACTTTGGGGCGAGCAAGGGTGAGTTACTGTTATGACAAATACAGGGGAACAGCTGTTTTGTAGTTGAGGTAACAATGCTGAGTTACTGTTATGGCACATAAAAACATAGACTTTTCTTTTTGGGAGAGCAAAGGTGAGTTACTGTTATGGCGCAAACAGAAGGCTGTTCTTGTGGGGGAGCAAACGTATTTTACTGTTATGGCAAATACCAGGGTACAACTGTTTTGTTGAGGGGGGAACAAAGCTGAGTTACTGTTATGGCACAAACCAGCATAGATTGTTCTTATTTGGGAGAGCAAAGGTGAGTTACTGTTATGGCACAAACAAGAATGGACTGTTCTTTGGGGGGAGCAAATGTGAGTTACTGCTATGGTGAAAACAAGAATGGACTGTTCTTTTGTGGGGGCAAAGGTGAGTTACTGTTTTGGCACATACAAGAATGGAATGTTCCTTGGGGGGAGCAAAGGTGAGTTACCTTCTTGACACAAACAAGAATCTGTTGTTCTTGTTATTCTCCTTATTTCGCTTCATGCCTGTTGTTAGTGTTTCACATCTGTAGACTGTTTTATGTTTCACCAGTGGGTAAGACTGACTGCCTACCTTTTCTATTTTATCTGGAAACCGTTATTTTGTAGTTACTGTATGTGATACTTACGTGTAATATATTTCTGTTATCTTTTAGGACACCTGCAAGTATGTCACTCAGGCATGTCAATCCAAGAAGACTCCCCCCTTCACTGATGCTGAATACCAATTCATAGTCAATGGGTTTCAGCAACATGGTGCTTTTCTCCTGGAAAAGAGATGGGGAAATATGGCCTTGTAGGTTGTGAATATGTCAGCAGACTGTTCATGATGTCACTGCCATGGGTGACCATGACAGACCATACAAACAGGTGCACCACAAAGTCACTGCCATGGTAACATCTGCAGAAAGGCAAGCAGCTGCAGTGCACCATGACCAAATGGTTACCATAGAGGGCCTGCTAGGGAACCACCAGTAACCCCCAATGAAGAGGTCCTGGCCAGTCTGAGAAATCCAGACAGCTCCCAGGAGAGTGCAGTACAGCATGTACTAGATGTAGGTGCACCACCTTCTGAGACAGCAAGCACATCACAGGAGGAGCTTCCAGGTAAGCTTTGATAGTTCAACACTTGAATACTGTTGTACAATAAAACAGCTGAAGTGACTAAGTTAACTGTGTATCGCATGTCCTTTTTTTGGGGGGGGGATTGACAATTGCTACAGTTACAAGTTTAATCTGGAGTTGTCAGTATGTTTTTGTTCAAAGTACCATTAATGCATTTATAAAGGGGTCACTGTATTACCCCCTCTGTTACTGTTAATTGTGATGATGTTGCCCTTGCCTCTTGCGTGACTTCTTCCAGGGCCATCTGATGTACCACAGTATGTCTTTTGTGGATGGTAAACCAAATATATATTGTAGTTTGTGATATTGATCTCAGGCCTGTTGTGTGTCTTGCTTTATGATCTGTAATAGTGGCAGCACTATTGGTCTGTTATCATATATTACACAATAGTAGTGCAGGTATTAATGTATCCCTGTGTTTCTTGATTTTTATCACAGGTGATCATGAGAGTGGGAATGTGGGCCCTGTATCAACTGATGTCAGTGTATCTGCAGACTCTAATGATAATGGTGGCCAAACTGTGGCACAGTTAGGGGTTCAGCGAGTGAATCTGACACAGAGGTTGACATACAGGCATCTCCTGCATTTCCACCAGACACAGCCAGTAGTCCTATGCCTACCCAGTCCACTGAGCCCACATATATATTGGACAGGTGGAGGGTGAAGACATTGATCAGGGAAGGATGGCTATTGTGGCTTCAGTACCTGTTGCATCTGTCCATTGCCAAAGTGTGGGTGAGGTGCCACATGGGAGCATTGATAAGGGTGCTCAGAGGGGACCTGCTGTCCCTCCTCCACCTGGTGCAAGTGTCACCTCCTGTGCCACTCAGTGTATGTTTAGGACCATCATGGAGGCACAGGCATATTCCCATAGGTGCTTCAAACAAATGCTCAGAGTTGTGGATGTGGCACAGTCTGAGATGCATGACTGCCTCCATTTTGTTTGCAATTCACTGGATTAGATGAATGATATGTTGGAGTAAGAAGTGTTTGTGATGGACTAAGGGCTGTCTGTCATGGAACAACCAGTGTCTGTGCTAGAATGTCTGCTGGGAGGGGATCAACATCCTTGTGGGAGTAGGCCAGCCACATCATCTGCTGTCAGTCAACATGGCCATGACCTATGAAGCTGCTATAGTGGCAATAGTTCCACAGCTCATCAGTGAGTCTGCTATATACACCCAGACATGTCAGGCCATTGGGTCATGGTCCTGGGCATCCCTGTGAAGGGAGCTTGTCCAGAAGACATCAGTCACATTTAAGTAGCAGCACTGCATCTGACCATGGGCTTGAATGGCCAGTGCAACTCCAGTATAGCCACTTCTTGTGGTCAGTGGAAACAACAATAAACTGCCACCTTTACCATGCACATCTCACACCTGTCCAACAGACCAAGGTGTAGGTCTAGCACAGAGCTGGGCTGTGTTCATGCAATCACACATGAATATCACCTGGAGAACCCCTATAGACACACACAGGAGTTACTCAGTTTGCCTCACTGACCATTTTTTGTTTTAGCCAAATGTCTGTCTTCCTCTCCTTCCTACTTTCCACACACTTACAACCTTCTGTGTTAGCCTAGGCTTTGTGGCCCCCTACACTGTCAAAGTGGTGATAACTGTGCCATATCCCTGATTTCTATCTTTTGGATTCATCATTCATCAGCTATAAAGTGTTATCTGACACACTAAAAATCAGAATTGAGGTGTGGGTGCTTGCTTTAAGTATTGTATCCTGTAGTCTATGTACTTAGATAGGTAGGGGTTCTATTCTTAATACAGTCAACTGGGATTGGTGTGTATCTGAACTTGATATTACAGAGAGCATTTTACACCAGAATGTGGGACACTGTCATCTTGTCCTCAACAGACACTTCTGATGTCATCAACTATATTACATTTTTGGATATACAGTACTCCCACTAGGGCAGGGTCAGAGACTGGCCTGGGGTCAGACAGCAGTCACTTCATCCTATAAAATAAAGTTGACATCATGGCATGGTATGCAGGCCATGTATTTTCTTGCTGAGAAAGCCCTGTGGTCTCTTTAGCTTCTACATGTGTCTTGTGAGGTACATGTAAAAGCGATCATTATACTCTATTAGTGCTGCAATGAGGTTTGACTACAGTGCTGTTGTACAATCCAAAGATGGCAATCTGATGGTGTGACTTATGATGTGAACAACATAGGCTTTCAATAGTTGTGTGGACACTTGGTGGTCAAAGTGCAGATTGCTATCTAAATGTGTTCCCAGTGCTCACATCACTGGGTTTCTGCAAATCAGGACTGTTGTCAATGCTGTGATTAACATGAAACTCAGCTTGTCAGATGGACAACATTATAAGCACACATTTGTAGATTGTGTGCCTTTGTCACCATTCAGTTTTGTGTGTTAGCTCCTCCTGTACTACATTATCATCATTGGTGGACTTATTGCACACAATATGCAAAAATCAACAAACTCTGTAAGTCAAAGGCCATATATTTTAGCTTGAGCTGTCAATAAATACAGTTTAAACAGTGAATGGCCAAGCACAGACCCCTGGGCTTTGCCAGTGGTGACAGCTCAACTGGCAAAGGTTGATTCATCAACTGTCACATCATATGCTCTATCAATGAGCCTATGGTTTACCATTACCTGAAGTACGGTTTAATCCCCAGCTTGGGGATTTTTTCAATGATACCTGTGTGTTGATTGTGTCAAAACCCTAGGCAGATCACAAAAGGCAGTATGCATTGTCTTACCTTCCTCCAGGCCTATCACATGGAATCAATGTGATGTGACAACATCACAGACCACCTATGGTGTGACCCAGCACATTCACCTTCCTGATGCCATCGAATACACAGTTCAACACATCCTCCACATGGCCTATGCACCTGTACAAGGGTGTACATCAACATGCATCCACCTGCGTTTGGGGGACAGTACCCAATGCATACATGTATAGAGATATCCTGACCCTCCTTGACTGACATCATGGAGCTCTTCTACATGTATACTAGTAATATTGCTGGTATATGCAACAGACCTGTGTGAGTTGTTACTGCTACATCAGGTCCCTTACATCTGATAGATGTCCTCAAATAGGTCATCATGGGCAAGCATGTTGACAACAGTATCATCTTGTGAAACTTGAACAGGTGAAAGGAGTCACACTGTGGTATTCAATCAACGCTATCAGATGTGGCCATAAACAGCTATATCACTAAATGGTTATACCAGTGTATGACATACATGGCATCTTAATATGTTGAAATTTGTGATGTGACATATATATTAGGTCCAGTGATCAGGGCAGTATATCAGGGGTGTCTGCTATGCCCTTGCCTGACCCTTAGGTAAGTGATTGACATCACAGATGACATGTTGTGCCCAAACAGCTACCTGAAGGATGACAGCCTGTGGGGAAAAATTGACTCCAACTGTGACATTAGTATAACACACACAATATCATCACATAACAAAAACTGCTGCCACAGCCATGACAACATCTGCATTGACAAAACACATGGAGGGATGTGTTGCATCAGGAAACAGATACAACACCCAAGAATAACGTGGACATCACACCCTATAGTCAGACCCAATACATATGTAACCTGTGTCCTGGAGTAGAAGATAAGTGGTACATCCATCAGCATGTGGTGCTGACTATTCCCCTGACTGTAACACAAGTACTGGGTATGTGAAGGACATGCACATCAAAAGGCATACTAGTGTCATGGTTTTCAGCCTGCATCACACCAGTTACTGAGTACAATGCACCCTTCTCCATGTGCCTCTCTACATGTTCCAGTGATGTGTAAATGAAGTGTACCAACTTTCTCACACAGCTTATTGTACATACCTAAGTATTCTTTCTGGGAATATACATGACTGATAGTACAGAACACCAGTCAAGTTGTTATACCAGATGCATGTGTGCTACTTGTTCACTTTATGCACACACTGCATATATAGGTGTTTGGCAACATTAATGGCATGTATATCATTTGTAACAGTGTAAATTGTGCCATAGATATATGCCATGCACAGAAGGCAAGTAGCCTGTAGTGTCCATACTGTCACATACTGGTATAGCAGTGTCCCCATTAACACCTGCTGCAGATATTATAATACTAGGACAGTGTGTGTGTGTGTGTGTGTGATTACTCTCACATAGTGTGGATGTATCATACTAGTTATCCAGAGTGTGTGCAGGCTCATCTGTTATCACTCCACATCACATATGTTAGGTCAGAGGCATGGGATTAGTGGTGGCATTATTCAGATATTGTCTTACCTATGGCCACCATGCTGGAGACCTCTGCTGAGAGTGCACTCATATTCAGGAATATCAGTTTGCACAGCTTCCCAGTAGGCACCCTACCTCAACTGTATGTCATATCCCTGATAGATGTCCTCTGCATTATTCCTGTAAGGATGCTTATCTCACACATACATCCTCTGCAATGTTATGTCACCTTGTGTGAGTGTTACAGACAACACATTTTCACTGCACAGTCCATACTGTACCATATAGATATGTGCTTGATGTTGCTGCTACAACCATATACCATTGACATGCCCTCCTCTGCTGTACATACAGGAGTTTCACCTGTACTCTTTCCCTGTGTTTATTCCTACAATTTATCTGCGTGTTGCTATTTAATGCACACACTTCCCCTGAGTCATCATTTTACATGACAGTCCCATGTACTGTTACAGATCATTAACACAGCTTCAGTACAGAATACCAGGAAAGGGATATCACAATTATCTGCACTACAGGTACATTGTCCTGTGCTGTGTTTAGACCATATACCTCACATTCATATATCTCAAATGTCCAGATATTCCTAGGATGTCCAGATGTTTTCTTTATCAAATATGTTGCTTTCTGCCATATCACTGGGATGATATCTGGACTGCTGCAACTTAGTATTACAGACCTTTGAGTGCATGCCTCTCAAATGCCCTGATCTGTGCAGAATATCCAATTGTTGTTTTATATTTGTGACCTTTTCCTCATAACATGTTTTCCTGGCAAATTATTGGCATGCCATTGCAGAGTGTAGTCAGCAGCTGATGACTGACATGAGTTTTAAACTTCATGCTCTTCAGAAAGTTCATGCTAATGGATAACCTGTATATTCTATCAAGTTCATAAGTCTGAATGTGGAATATTAACAATCTGTCCCTGTTTCTGGCCCTTTGTCTACATTTCTCACTCTAACAGGTTGACAATGTTACATTCAAACACTCTCCCATATGACATCTCTGTCAAACATATCCCTATTACTGGTTATTTATCCTTTCATTAAGATGGCATCTATGCAGATATGTCTCACTAACACAATGACAGCTATTTCATACCTCTCAACTGTACAGATTTCTTTCAGAATGCTCAGATTTTGCTTCATATTTTTGGTCTATTTCTCATGCAATTGTGTTTTTTTGTTAAAGTATTGAGGGTTGAAGTTAGACAATAGTGACAGACATTTGAGTCTCAGACATACCTCACAACTGTCCAGATTTTCTCTGAATGTCCAGATTTTTGACTCATATTTTTGGTTTGTTCATCATAAAATTTGTGATTTTTCTGGATTTTTGTAGCAAATCCATGAGGACTGAATTCACTAAATAGTGACAGGCATTTGAGTTTCAGATCTCATATCCTTAAAAATGCATGGAAAGACAGCCTTTTATCCTCGCAACTTTCTAAGTTTATAAGAGCAATATTTAAAATTTGTCTGTAATTTTGGGGCTTTGTCCCCCTAATATTTTTGGCTTTGTCCAGATTTGTTTGCTAAGAGGTTGGGAGTTATGGTCTCAGACTTCATACCCTTCTGAAAATTCATGCAAATGAAAAACCTGTCATTCTATCAAGTTTGTAAGAGCAAATATTTAATGTGTATCCCGTGTTTTCCTCCTTTGTCCCCATATTATTTATGGCTTTTGTCCATATTTCTTGCTCTAAGAGTTTCAGAATGTGTACAGCCCTTTTGATCATTGTGGCATTCCATGCAACTATGGATGTGCTCTCCTTTACACAGAATTGATGATATCTGTGTTCGCTGACAAGGTTTTGCGGCCAGCAGTACTGTTATGAGCCACGAAACCTAGCTTAGGTATGCAGTGCTTAATTAATATGCATTATGCGCTGACATGCACTTAGCACCATTGCAATAAGATATAAACTCTGTGTAGGCTCTGAGTGGAGCCTACACAGAGTTTAATGAATCCACACTGGGCACTTAAGCACTTACATTGCTATATTGTTTTCTTCAGATGGATTTGAAGAAGCCATATGGCAAAAGCATTTTAAAATGTTAAAAGTGTTAGTGAATCCTTGTTAACTCGAGCAGAACATTTTGTTCAATTAAATTAGTAGCACATGGCTAAACAGGAGAAAAGGAATAATCTTGCTTGAACAGTCTTAGTTGTTAGATTTATCTGGAGTAAGGTTAACTGATATTGCATAACAAGCACCCTTAAGAGGATAGGGGAGGATCAGACAGTGTGAACAACGCACCTCAGTGGTGGGTATTTGGTCATATTCAAATGAGGTGTATTTCACCTCCACCAATTAAAACACACCCCCATTTGGTCACATTCAAATTAGGTGGATTTTACCTCCATCAATTAAAGCACCTGGCTATACTCATCCCTCCAGTCATAAAGCCTTTATAACCAAGGTAGAGATTTCACTAAAACCATTAAGATTTAAGTGAAGAAATGACCAAGCATCTGTGAAGACTAAATACATTTTTTTTTTTAATTTTATTATTCATTTAACTGTACCAGTTGCCTTATTCCTGTGGAGAGGAAAGGCAATTAAGCCAGTTACTATTGGTTGTGGGTCAAATTTGTTTGCATCCCAATCTAAGTTTTGTCCCATGAGAAGATACTTAGACATATGATATTCCTGCAGTTATTAATGGTGCTGTAGTCTATTACAATGTCCATCATTTACCATATTTATTGTTTTTTGGCTATCATAAAACAGTATTTAATGTATTACTTAGTTGTTGACCTGACCAACATCATTGTTGCTAAGGGGTACATGTCAAAAGTTTGACAATTGTAAATGTTGAGTCACATAAAGTTGAAACACAACTGTTGACATATGGGGTAAAAGGGAACTTTCAGTGTGTGATTGCAGCACAGCAGGGATCAGGGAATTTGACTTTTCCCCATATATATATATATATATATGTGTATTATATATATATATATATATATATATATATATATATATATATATATATATATATATATATCTATGTACACACACACACACACACACACACACACACACACACACACACACACACACACACACACACACACGTATAAAATTAGCAAGGGTTTTGGGCATAGCCCCTTACATGGGGGTGCTAGAGGCTAGTTTTTAGTGCTTTATTTCCATTTTGATTTCAGTTTCGATGCTTGGGTTGTTGGTGTTTTGTCACTTGATATTCCAAATATCAGTGAAAAGACATTAATCCATTTTATGTTGTAGCTAATAGCAAAGTGGATATAATCTGTATATTTGCATTTGATATGTTTATATTGGTGTTGCTGGACTAGACTCCTACTTAGTATTTTACTGCCATGTTTCCTGCCTACATTGTTTGGTGACATTTCATGCTCTTGTAGGCTAGGCATTGCTTATGTTCTGTAGTATTATATGGAGAAGCCTCATGTTTTCCTTTATCTCTAGGTAATTTGTTAGTGTATTTAAATGGGTTCACTAAAGAATACAAACAAACAAAAGTTAAAGCAATTTTATTACTCAGCTCAACACCCGTCACCAAGGAAGAGTAGTTCAACTATTCAGTTAGGGGTGCATACACTGCTGCATGTCTGTTTATTACTATACATCTGACAAACCTTTTTATTTGAAATTAGATTGCTGTGAAAGTATTATTTGTCAGGAATACCATACTATTTACCACTCCCTACTTTTGCCATCTGGATTTATGACTGGACATTAATACTTAAATATGGATCACCTTGGGATGTATTATGACAAAGTTCAAGTAGAGGAAACCTGATTGAAATTACATTTATTTATTTATTTACATTTGTTGACCTGGAAAGTCCGACTGGGCACAGGTCCATTTTCAGCGGAGGCCCGGGTAGAAAAGCTCCACATTAAGTATTACTTACATTATACAGTTAAAAAAAAAAACATAGCATTTAAAATATAGACATTAGTCCAGCTGAGGACATAAGACAAGAATAAAACATAGATGTAAAACAGATGTAGAACATAATACAATTTTAAAATATGGTGACATATACTCAACGTGGTTACAAATGTAGTTGAGATTCATCAGTTGAACAATTGATACAATCAGTTTTTGAGGTACATAACAGCCATTAGCAGTTGTTGCTACAAAAAGTTGGTATTATATGGTAGGTAGCTGGGAACATGAGTAGCCAAGCTTGCTAAGAGTAGGTTGTTGATAGGAGGCAGAGAGGTAGTGGGTAGGTGGAGTGGATGGTATTAGAGGGAGGGTTGCAAGGGCATATCTGGCAAGTTTTTAAGTGTGATTCTAGTAAGGATTTGAAGTGGGTGGAAGATGTTATTGAGGATGGGAGGGAGTTCCAGAGTTTGATTATAGTGCAGGACAATAATGCTTCTCCAGCAGAGTTATTGGCTCTTGTTACCTGTAAATCATCAAATTTCTATTATAATATATGGCCATGACTACTCCTATTACACTTAACATTGCTCAACCCAAATAAAGGAAACTGTTTTATAATCAATTAACAATACAATAGCATTCCATAAATACTCCAAACCACTTATTTTAATTCTATTTACATTAACCATTCCCAACAACTACTACTCAAGTGGTCATATCATAAAAAATTAATTAAAATCTCTGCTCTTAAAAGAAAATCAAACCCCCATCTTAAACAAATTCATACCCATTTATATACCTAGTTGGTGGATAAAATACAAAATGTCCTTACTCTGTTTAACTGTGAAATATTCTATAACTATAAGATAAATTCTAATGACATTCAGCCCTATTCATCCTATTCAATAACCATAAAATCAGTTTTGCAAGTATTATAACATCAGATGTTATACTGCTGATGATAGATGAGATTCCTACTTAGTGTTTTGCTAACTTGTCTCTCTTATAAGCTAGGCATTGTTTATGTTCAGTACTATTATATAAAGAAGGTTCACATTTTCCTTTTTTGTAGGTAGTTTGGAAATACATTTTAATGCATCAAGGGACCTGTAAATTAACCCCAGTTCTGCACAACAGACCAACATCAATTTTTATTCCTCCCAGCCTAATAATTACATAAACAAGAACCATTTATCCATTAGATGACTAAATATATGCAGCATTAACAATAAATGCTGTCAAATAGAAACTTGGCTCTGCCAATGCCAGCTAAAGGCTATGGTAGCAGAGCAGTACCATAGCTTACAGGCCGATTCCAAATGCTTTGTTCAGGTTTGATCAAGCCTTAGTCATACCCCTGGGATTATGGAGTTCCACTGCACTGAATCTTAGGCCCATTATTGTTCACAGTATATATGCCACCATTGAGAGACCTTGTTAGGAAGAGGGGATTAGCATATCTCAGTTATTTATGCTCAGTAATTATACATATTTTTAAACAGTATATTTTTAAACAGTATAATATGCATATCAATATAATAATATTACATATACTTTTTATGATCTTTTTCCTATTTACTGTGTATTTCCCATACTTATACAGTGTGTTTTTTATTTGTTTTCCATTTACTTATACAGGTCTTTTAAATGTTCGTACAATGTCTCCAGTATTTTTAGCATGTTATTTTGTGGCATGGTGTTTTTTAAGACAAACTGAAGCTATTCATCAATTTATTAATCAATTATCTAATTAGATGCCAGCTAATTGAATATAGTTAGTATAAAAGTGACTTGGTGTTGTTATACCTTAGATTCTGATGAAGTCTCCGTGTTGGAGACGAAAGCGCTTAATCTAAGGTTCTGGATGGATTATTTTCTGTAATAAACTGTTTTGTTTGGCTATTCTTGGCTGCCGTTGATAGAATTTAAGAAGATGTCCTTTATTGAGATTGGGATCGCATTCTGTTGTGTGATTTTGTGTGGAAGTTTGGTTACTAGTTTTCATATCTCAGTTATGCTGATGATATCCAAATCTACCTCTCTTCCCCCAGGATGAAATGACGAGTGTGTATTCCTTAACCTACTAACTTTTAAGTCTTTCACCTGTGGCTATCATGTAACAGGTTAAATCTGAACTCATCCAAAACTGAGGTTATAGCAGTTCATACTACTTTGAAAAATTCATGTACCCCTTATCTCTCAAGCCATATCCTTTATGAAGTGAATAAGGCTTAGTTTGTTGGAAACGTGTAATTTCAGTGTTATCTTAGATCACAAATTGACACTATGAAACCCAGAGTCAGCTGTTATAAAGCCCTCAAGTTCTGCTCTGGAAACATATCTAAGATAAAGCCCTTTTTGCCTCAAGCTGATCTCTAAGTAGTAGTTCATGCCTTGGTCTCTTCTTGACTGGATTACTTTAATGCCTTTTGCCTAGTACTTCCCAACACTAAATTTGACTATAGCTGGTGTAGATCTCTGCATCCAGGTTATTGACAATACCTTGCATTACCAACATATTATCCCTCCCTGGTCAGCAATGTTTGCACTGGTTGCTTGTTCTATTTAGGACTGTCTATAAGATTCTGCTGTTTGTATATTTATCTTTGAATGACTTGGGTCCCTCTTACTTGAATGAGTTGGTCGTGCCATATGTCCGTACTAGGATTCAATGCCTGGCTACACAGGAGTTGTTGGTAGTTACACAGGTGTGCCTTGAGACTTCTAGTGTGCATTTATTTGAATATTAAGAGCCTCATCTATGGAACCTACTACCTGAATGGTTTTGGGAGTGCACAACATTGGTTGTTTCCATGAATGTCCTAAAACATGCTTCTTCAACTCTGCTTATAAAAAGGTAGGATGATTATGAGGTCTATTTACTTAGTCATTCATTCATTTATACATTATGTTATGCATCTTAATATACATCAAAAAATGATGCAAACTGATGGCACAGAATAATGATAACTCAAATTTATTGTAACACTTTCTTCTATCTATATTATTATAGACCTCTGGGGGGATTCAGTAAAGCCTACAGGGTCTATTTCCACCATGTGCACATCACTGCATGATGTGCACACAACCATGGACTGTTTTGTATTCAATAAGCTGTTCTATATGATGTTTAGTGCCACACAGACAAGGTAAACACTGTGGCATGCTAATTACAACATAAGCAGCTGAATTGCATGCTGATCAACTAATCCTACATGGATTCAACAAGCTATAAAGCATCTGAGTAGACTTTGTGCTGGTTTTTCCTGGAAATTCCAAAACTCTCAGAGTGCAACCACAGAAAGGAGTCTATACAGACAGAATATTAGGGGCTACTGCTGCTTTAATTCATTTGTAAGTGCTAGAGGCTGACAACAATGCCACTGCTGCTGCTGCCAATAGGCCTAGGAAAAGAGTTTTCAGACCAAGTTTACTTTTCACCACATGATGTTGATATTGTAGAGTATTACAGGGTGGATAGGGGCACTAACTCTGTCATCTTTAACACAGGGCCAGAGCCAACCAAGGGGGACCCATCCCAGTGAGGCAAATGTATGTGTTGCACTTAGAATCTTAGGTACAAGAACCTTTCATAGACGAAACAGGGGATATGCTGGGAATATCACAGGCATCAGCATCAAGGATCCTCCACCACTTCCGGGATGCTATGCTCCAACATGCTAGCGACCACATACATTTTCTCTGCAGTTCTGAGAAGAAGGCTAGAAATATGCAGGAGTTCTACCAAGTAGTACACTATCCTGGAAGTAGTGGATGTCAAAGATTGCACATATATAGAACTTAAGGAATCAACTAGGGAGCATGGTAGGCTCTTTATAAACCAAAAGGGCTACCACTCTGTCAACTGCCAAGTCATGTGTAATGCCAAGGGCATCATCTTGAACATGTGTGCTGGCAACCCTGGCAGCTACCATGACTCACATATCTGGCACACCCCACAACTGTACCAGATGTTTGCTAGGGGGTTTATCCCACAGAGTCATTTACTGGGGGATGCAGGCTATGCACTGGAACTGGTGATGATGACACCCATCAGAAATACACACACATACACAGACACAGAAGAACACCATAATGAGGCACATGTCCAAACCAGAAATATTATAGAGCATGTGTTTGGGCTGCTGAAGTCATGGTTCTGGTGACTAGATACATCTGGAATGGAGACCTGCAGTACAATACATGAGCATGTACAGAAATATTCACAGTATGTGCCATGCTACACAACATCATGCTGAGAAAACAGCTTCAGAAGGATCAGCAAGGAGAATGCCAAGGTCAGCACATATGCAGGCAGATGAGGAGTCACTGGGGAACCACCAGCTGCTATGGGTGTAGGCAAACATAATTGTGCCCAGTATGCCCTTGAACTGGCTAAGAGACAATGTATAGCACTCTCACTCACCATCTAGGGGCCTAAAATCTTCCTCCTATGCACATACATATAGTAGCATTGTTGGCAGGCAACTCACACAACATTTACTGCTCCACGGCTATCTACTGCTTGCATCAGAGTCAGCACTGAACTAAATCTGTTGCAACTGCTGGATTTTTAAGGTAAGTGTTGAACCTGGAGTGTACTGTGTACTAATAAAAAGGACATATCCTTGTGTGTGCCATAACAAACATGCAGCTTTGTCCCCTGCAAAAAAAATATTGCTAATCAAACTCTCTCTCTCTCTCTCTCTCTCTCTCTCTATATATATATATATATATATATATATATATTTATATTAAATAGATTTTTCTGAATTACATTTCAACATATGTAGTATGTAGCTGACAAAATGCAAGCATGCCTTCTCAAGTTAAGTAAGCCTTTGTACACAGATAGACCGTATGAGCCTATTTTCTGTGTTCTCCACATAAACAAGTCTTCTGACATTCAGTTTCCTAAGCTACACGGTTGCCTTGTATGGTGTAGATTCACAGCTGTCAGTGCAGTGAAGATACAAAGGAGGTGTTAACGCATTATAATTACTGATTGCCAAATTCTTGGATCCTCATAGGAGATGTAAACATAGTGCAGGCAGTCAATCAGTGCTTGTTGTTAATAGACTTTGTGAATGATATGTGGTTGGGAAAATGAAAGCACAACAGCACTGCAGACTGCCTTACATGGAGTGGGTGTCAGGTTAGATCTACAAAGTGTTAGATGTAAGGTTGGAAATGTAAGTAGGAAACACACAATTCACAGGCTGTGTTCAGTAACATTGAAACTACTCTTCATTTTTTGGCAGCTGCATATGATATTATTTATATTTAATATCCTGACACATTTTAAGGTCAATAATATAGAATGGCTTACACACTGTATGTCTCATATTACTACTCAGATAACTAATGAATAACCAACAAACACAGAGAGATAACAAGAGCTGTATATTTGCAAGCAATAATCATAGCAGGTTGTGTGATCACTAATTGCACCACAATCACAACCAAAATGAATACATGTACAAATAATGTTATATGCTTTGATGTCACTATAGATGATGCTGCAGTTGGTTATATACAGAATGATTTCAGTTCCTTACTGCAAAGCTGTGTGTGTGGCAAGGAGGGATAAGACACCCTTCTTGTGTTCTGAAGAGGCACTGGAGTGAGAATTGAAATCCCTATGTAGACATAGGTCATGTGAACCATCATTTTTGTGCATATCTCAAGCATTGGTTTTCCTCCTTTCAATTATTTGCCCCTTTTTTCATTTTTTCTTTCTTATCTTAGTTTGTCTCTCTCTCTTTTTTTTTTTTTGGCCAGAGTTTGTGCAATGTGGTGCTTAGTGCAATCACAAGAAATGGGCTGTGCAAACTGGATGACTGGACTACCCAGGTAGTAGAGAGGACTTAGACAGCCAAAATTAGAAACCAGATACATTCTATTAACTCTATTGAGCACTTTACAGACCTGCTAAATAACACTGCACAGCTCTTAACAGAGTGACCTTAACAATGATTAGTAAATTAGGAAAAGTTGGGTCACTACTCCTGTGGCAGCAGATGTAAGTGCAGGACTGGAGTGCAGATGGTTCTGGATTCTAATACAGTGTACAAAAACTGTTTTTACTGCTGTGACATTGCAGTTTATAGCAATGAACTGAAACATAGGCAACCACCATTTTAACTGTCTTGTGGCAACAGGTGTAAGGGTAGGACTGCAACACCCATGGTCCACATTCAAATACAGGATGGTCCATACACTTTTTACTGTTGTTCCACTTCCCATTACAATCACTCTCATTTATATCACTTTAGATATTGGAGATGATATCAAGTATATGTATGAGGGATGTGACACTAGTATTGTGTCAGTTATTTATCTATGTATTATCCCATTTATTAGTAGATTAATGACTGTGGATATGCTGTGTACTATTTTCCTGTAAGTATTATTCTGCTATCTAGCCTAGTATGGCCCTCACATTTGCCTAATGCACATAAACAGCTGTCTGTACATCCAAGAAACTTATAATTTTAATTGCAAATATGTAATGCATCACTGCTGCTCTTTGCTTAACATTGTGCAAATGTGCTGCTTTGGGGCTGTGCAATCCAGAGCAGTGTGTTTGAGTGATGGTAAGCAGAGTGCAGCAGTTTCAGTGTGCATGCTGCAGTAAACACAACAACTAGAATTGGTGGAAACCATCATTCTCCATGGCTCATGATCCATGGTAGACATGGCAGGCATTTGTGGGGAAGGTGCCAGGTTTAGGGCACAGAGATAGGGTGTCCAGGAGTCCAAGATTTTTATTGGACTCCTAGTTAAGGACCACAGTACCAGGCTTCTGCAGGGGGATTATTCTTGCTCCCAGTATAAGCCTGAAGCTTGGAATAGTTTAGCCCAGGCTGTTACCAGTGCCACAGGTATCTTGCACATTGGTGACCAATGTAGGCACCATTATAGTGACCTAAAGAGAAAGAAGAGGGATACACTTGACCATTGGATCAAGGAATTTAGGACTGGGGACATCCCACAGTTGTGTAAGTATTAACTACATAGAGTATTTACCTGAATATAGGCAAGACAGGTATTCATAATGGCGTTCTGTTTTTTTCCACAGCTGCCATGTAGAGAGAGTCCAATGCAAGATCCCACAGTGAAAGATTGGTGAGGATGAGGGGAACATGTGGTATGTATGCAGCAGAAGTGTAGTGTTATTGTAACACTAAAAGTTACAGATAGCTTTTTTTGGTATTTCATACAGTTGTATCAAACTGACCATGCATACCTCAACTGTAAAAGCAAGTATGCACGCATTAGTCTGTAGCACTAACCAAGAGTGGAATATTACTGTTTAGTCAGACGTTGTGAGTTCAAATACCACACTTCCCAACTGTACAAACTGTTAATTCTTCAAATAATATGTTAATTAATTAAAACCTGTTGACCAGTGCCACAAATGTCCTGCTGTAAAGTGTAATCAGGATAAATGGAATACACATATATGCAATATATGCACATATCAAACATTACTTGCTGTATTCTGTAGTATAGTGTGCATCTGTTAGAAGACTGTAGTCTTAACTGTAAAATATAAGATAAAACAGTCAAATAATTGCATTATGTGTTGTAAGTGACATATGAAGGTGCTAATCGTATCTCTTTTTTTTCCTCTCTCCCCAATCCTTATCTCACATTTTTTTTCATATTTTTATATAAAAATATTTTTGTCATTTATTTTATTTTCTTTTATGATTTTTTTTTACTTTTAAGTTATGTTATTTTATTGTAATAAATTCATTTTTATTGCATTTTATTTTTATTTTATGATATATTTTTGTTTTATTTTGTTAATTTTGTTATATGTTGTCAAAATGTGTCCATGTCATCCATGTGTACCACATCATTAAATGCTCCACAGCACAGCAGGGTAGGCCTGCCCCACAGGATCTGCCTGCCCCCTCTCCACTTGCTCGAGCACAGATGCTCAGCATATCTGGGAACCAATCTGGCAATACTGCCTCTGCTGCCCCTGAACTACCTGTCCCCTCAGGTAGTACTTCCCTGAGTGGTAATCTCTGGGAGTAGTAGGAGAGGTTGTGATGTCACCTGCAGCAAATTGCCAGGTATGGTGCATAGGGTTGTGCATCACACTGTTGGTTCATGCCTATGTTGGCTGCAGAGGCTGTTCTCCCACATTTTGCACAACACTAGGAGGATGAAAAGGAGATGTTGAGCACTCCAGCCATCAGTGGAGTGAAGTGACAGTGATGAAAGTCCAGTGGGTTAGGATTCGGTTCTCGCTGTCACCCAGCTTGACTGGCATAAGTTCAGAGTGTCCTCATCCTTAACCCAATCATGGTGCCCCCAACCTTTTTTGTTCATCACCGTACCTGTTTCTTAATTTGTTTGTCTTACTTGACTGCAATTGCTTCCTCACATACCCAACTTACCTGACACTGACATAAATATGTTTCTTCCCCCAACATTCCTCTCATTTAAAAAAAAAAATGGGCAACTGTCCCACAAAAAAAAATTCTTCGCATACATAGCTCTCCATTTTGCACACCGTCTTCTTGACACACTTGATTTGGTCCAATTGGCTATACAACATTATTGTGTTGTGGTCACCACTCTCTCTGGATGTCTTTCGGCTTTTCCCCGTTAGGGGCCACCAGAGCGGAACTCCAGTCAGCTAATGATTGGCAGTAGATTTTTATGGTGCCGAGTTGCCAGCCCGACACCCAGCTTTCAAGGAAGGAACACCTATTCACGCATGCACCTACCTGCATGTCTTTAGATGTCAATCAACCATGGGGAGGACATGCAGACTCCACACAGAAGGCACTCCAGCCAAGAATCAAACGAGAGAACCTCTTGCTGTGAGGCGACAATGCTAACCACTGCACCACCAAATTCAGTTAATAATTTGTACATGTGTTCACTTTACACTGTTAAAGAAATGAATAGCTATGGTTCTATTCTACCTTCCTCTTGCACATTCCTGTCCTGCTTTCCCTTTGTTCTTCCCCCTGCTTGCTCCCCATTTCACCACTTTTTTATCTAAACCATACACACATACACATAAGTTGCTGGAAAAGCAATGGATCCCTTCAATTTTGTGGTCTTCATGTTTGCACAAAGGTGTACAACATGCAGCAACAGTGAGTTGCAGCAAACAAATGTGGTTACCCCCATGCAATGTCACTTAACACCACTACACTACGTCAACACACAGCAGCACAACTTGTATAAACAAATCATGTCATTGCAGTATCACTCTGTAATGAAAAGTATTTAACAGTACTAGATATATCTGTATTTGAACCCAGTACCATCTAGCCTCAAAAAGGGATGCATTAATGCATTAACATGTGCTGCCAGAGAGTCAGTTAAGCAGCAGGTATCTTTCATAGATTCAGTACTAATTGACAGACTTTAGCAATGTGGCTCCCGTTTGCGTATTACTTAACTATGTGTAAACAGGGAAAATGAATGGAAATGTGTATTTCACATGTGACAGGACCTAGACACCAAAAATAAAAAAAATTGTGATTGCATTATATTGTTTAATTATGTAAAAGTATTACATACATGTGGTATTGAATCCTGTATCATCTGGACTCAAAAAGAAATGTCTCAATGCATTTACACCTACTGTCACACAGTCAGTGACACACAAGCTGTGTTTCATAGCCTCAATACTAACTGTCAATCTTTTGCAATGTGGGTCATGTTTGCAAATGCTTAACTACATTCAAAGTATCTTGCATGAGCAAACACTTTGCTAACCACCAAGCAAACACTCTACTCACTGGGCTACAGAGAATTAAATACTATTATGTACTAGTTCTGTTTAATATCCATTTCCTTTTTATGACATAAAATTACACATGGAAACATTACAAACTGAGGGCCCTATCTAACAATATATCACTTAGTTACAATATGTCTATGTGTTGCCCCCAACATAGCACTTCAACACTGGTGTCTCAGAACTTTTTCCACACATATATCAACCACAATACAAAATGCACTATCAAATGTTCTGTGCTATGCAATGCACATCAATCTGCTAACATGCAGATCTACAACTACTGACTCATACATCCTAAAAAAAATTATCTGCAAGGCTAGGCGAAGGAATCAGCATTGACTATATCCACAGGAATATTGGTGACCTTCAACACACTTGATTCAACAAATTTTGTTTTTGTTAAGGGTTAACCTTGCTTATTGACCCCTGTGGATGTCTTTGATAATGTCTACAAAGATATGGATGAAGTATAAGAGGACATACCATTTATCTTAAGTTATCCAGGGTCTTTGACATTATCCCCCATTCCTGTCTCATAGTAAAGATCTCCCATGCAGGAATTAAGCTATATAGTAGTACAGGGATAGGCAATTGGATCACAAAGAGAAGACACACTCTCAACGTTGGGGATTGCACCTCCACCACTAGCTACTTACCATTACAATACCACAAGGATCTGTGATGGACCTTCAACTGTATACACACTACTTCCCTTAAGCACAGGCAATGGTAGATGACCTGTGGTTTACCAACATTGCTGATGACTATTAACTGGACGCACTAATATAGAGTCCCCCAATGATGGTACATAGAAGGGGCTGCCAAGTGCCAAACTCACAGGCTGAACCTTAAAGCATACAATGCCTCACTGACCTTTTGGCAATGAAGTACCCATGCTATGCACAATATACATAATATCCCTGTAAGCTCAAATTCGGTGTTGTGAGACTTGGGGACACATGTTCACAGCAATCGACACTTTCATCACTATGTGTTCATAGCGGTGACACACATGTTCTGGAATGGCCACATCATAAATATGACAATCACATCCAAAAACAGTGTGGTTACACCTCTGCTGTACTCTACCCTTATCTGACCACTAATTAAGTACAGTGCTCCCATCTGTCTGTACCTCACCAGACACCTGCAGCAATTGGAGAAAACACACGTTTATATGTGGGATAATTCAGAGCCTCAAAACATGACATACATGGAATTATTGAGTGACCTGTCACTGTACTCAGTATCATGCAGGCTGCTGAGAGGTGACCTATGCCTGCCCTACAGAGCAGTCTCAGACCCGCCATTCTGGAAATGCTGAATATCTGAAAATCAAATGGGACAATAACAAATTTCCCCAGGGTATTAAACCTAGCCTGTGACATAAACAGAACATGCTGGGGAGAGAGATATAGCCCCAACAATTCACAATCCTCTGCATTAGTCACCCAATGCATGTGAAGCAGTTTTCCTCAATGACAGTGTTCAAGAGCAATCTTGAACTATGGCTGGTTGATTGTAAAGTCACCTCTGGGGTGACACCTATGGCCTTCATGGACAAGGCCAGTTGGTGCTGCTCACAAAATTGCACTGCTAAAAACAACCATCTAACAATGCTCAATAAGGGAACTTGTGTTTTTACACAGCTAGGCTTCCACTTAAAAACAGAAGTGTGTATCCCACAATTACTGCTGCAATACCATAGACTCATTCTCTCTAACATGGCCTGCTGATGTCATGCACTATAAGTTATCCTGCAGCCTTATAAAAGCCATACTTGTGCCATGGTACATATGTAAAGTACTCTGTTCTATAGTCTATGTACATTAGATAGGTGTTTGTGTTTTTGTGTGTGTGTGTGTGTCTAGTCAGAAGAGTAGAAGTGTATATTTTTCAGTTAATGCTCCAATCCCATGGATTTTCAGTATTTCGATACTTGCACAAGCCTACACATCTATTTCAAGCAGGATGCCCAAGATCATCTATCTAACATAGCCTGCCAATGTCATCCACTACAAGTTGTCCTGCAGCCTTGTAAAGGTAAGACTTGTGCCTTGGCTTGTGTGTAAAGTACTCGTTTCTGCAGTCTATGTCCTTAGAAAAGCAGGGGTTCTATTCTCACTACAGGATGCATGTGTGTGTGTGTGTGTGTGTGTGTGTGTGTGTGTGTGTGTGTGTGTGTGTGTGTGTGTGTGTGTGTGTGTGTGTGTGTGCGTGTGCACTTGCTTGACATGAGACAGAACATTTTACAGCAGCATGTGGTCCACTGTTATATTCTCCTCAAAAGACACTGTTGATATCATCATTAAAGTGTTGTCTGACACATGGATGTAACCTTTAGTGCTTGGCTTAAACACACAGCTTGCTACTCTATGTGCTTAGATAGGTTGGGGTTCTATTCTAGTTTATGTACTTTGGTAGGGGTTCTGTTCTCACTGCAATCTACTGTGTGTGTGTGTGTGTGTGTGTGTGTGTGTGTGTGTGTGTGTGTGTGTGTGTGTGTGTGTGTGTGTAGACTTACTTAAAAGTAGAAAGAGCATTTTACAACAGCATGTGTGGCATTGCTTTTACCATCTTCCTCTCACCAGACTCTACTGATTTGCAGATGTGCTGCATACACTTCAGGGCAGGTCAGAGATGTCCTGTAGTCCAGGCACAAATCACCTCATCCTTTCCAATACAGATTTCAAGAACAGGGCTTTCATTATATCCATGTGCATCATGGCATAGTTTGTAGGACCTGTATTTTCTTCACAAGCAACAGAACATGCTAGAGGTACAGCCACATAACCCAGAGACTGCCCATGCTCTGGAATTGACTTCCCATACATGTCAAGCAGAGCACATCACTGGCCCTCTTCAAGAGAAATCTTAATGAGTGGATGGGAAATAGAAAGTTCACCCCTGGGATCACTCCAGTGGCTCTACTTGATAAAGGCACTGGGAACTAATGTTGGGCAGTATGATGTCAGGGCACTTCTATGGACTAGGCTTATAAAGGCTCCAGAGTCATTAGCCTAGTACACACCTATGAATATATGGTGTGAAATCTCCATGGTCTGTCCAGCTGCTGCAGGTGTGTGGTGAGGTACACATAAATGAAAGCATTATACTGTATTAGTGGTCAGATGAGGTTTGAGCACAGTGCTGTTATATCTTCCTAAGATCTGGATATAATGGCTTGCCTTCTGAGGTTTATGGTGTAGACTTTCCATATCACTGTAGACACTTGGTCAAAGTTCAGATTGCTATCTATGTGCTTTCCCAAATCTTACACCATTGGTTTCAGCATGGGAGGAGTGTTGTCAATGGTGTATTTACCAGGAAATTTTACTTGCATAAGGCAGAAATCCTGACACATTCTGTATTTATTAGTAAACCATGTGGCTTTGGCACTAATCATTTGTGCGTGTTAGCCCCTCTTGTAGTATAACCACATCATTGGTGGATTCCATGATTGCAACCAATATACATGAATTAGCAAATTTGGTAAGCTGCAGTCATATTTTGTAGCCTGGACCATTGCAAAATACATTAAAACCAGTATAGGTCCAAGCACAGATCCTTGGGGTACACTGATGGTGACAGCTGCAATGGTAGAGGTTGATTCACCAACTTTCACAGTATGTGGTCTGTTGGTGAGGACATCGGTGAACCATCTAACAATGTAAGTGTTACTCCTCTGCTGGTAGAGTTTGTCAATGATACCTGAGTAGGGGGATTTTCTCAAAACCCTAGGACAGATTAAGATAGGCATTACGCATTGTGTTACATTCATGCAACCCTATCACACAGAAACAATGGGCTGTGACAACATCACAGATCACTTAGAGTGTGACTCAGAATATATGCCTATGTGATACATTTGATGCACACTTCTAGTAGCAAAAAACAAGCAACTCTCAGAATATTCACAAACTTCAAAAACACAGATGAATTCTGTGTGGTTAAGCCAATAGGACAATGGGTAACAACAAAGAGACTCCAGTTGTGTTCAACCCAATTTTTAATTCAAGTCTAGATAATATAAAATTAGTTGAGTTCTTTCATTCCTGACATTAGGAACTTTATCTGAACAAATAATCTAAAATACAGACATCACAGTAGATATTTAAAGATAAAATCACACCTCCAAAAAGGTTAAAAACAATAAGATTATATTACTAATTCAATACAATTTTAAGGCTAAGAATTTTTAAAGAGGCAAACCACATTTTTTGTATGATTAAGTCTCTTAAGTTTTAATACAGTAACAATGGAGCAGGCATCATTCAAACCTGGTGAATGTGTGGCATCCAGTAATATTTGCCACTTTAACTCATTTTTATCTAGGTGCTCAGTGACTAAATAACCCCTAGGATCAAAAACTACCTGTTCAACAATAGTAACCATAAAAAATGCATTGCAAATTGTGCAATGTTCCTATATAAGACATTTGTATTCTTGCATTTTTTAATGTCAAGTAGGTGTTCATAAATTCTATCTTTTAATCTCCTAGAGGTTTTGTCCACATAAAATGCTGAGCATGAGTTTCAACAGGCCGGACAGATGACCTTTTTATACTCACATGAAAAATGCCCATTTACAGAGTAGTTGCTACCTCTGACCATAACTTTGTTTTCCCAATAATATATATTTTTAACTTTATTACACACTTCAACACACCTTCCAGATAGACTATGTTCTTGAACAAGTGTGTACATTGACATGCATGCATCTGAGTGGGCTAGAGACAGCACCTGATGCATGCATGTATAGACATATCCTGACTATTCTGATATGTGAGGTAAACCAACATGTCATCATGGACCTTCTCTAAGTGGACTCAAGTAATATCCTTGCTATGTGTGAGTTTTTGATGCTACATCTATGTCTGTTACTTATGTCAGATGTCCTCAAACAGCATCATCCTGTGAAACTTGAAAAGGCCAAGGCAGTCAACAGGAGTCCACACTGAGGTATTCACTCCAGAATGACAGATGTGGCCATCAACAACTATATCACCAAGTGGGTAGAACAATGTTTCACATACGTGGCATCTAAATATGCAGAAATGTGTGAAGTTACCTATATTTCGTGTCATGTGATCAAGTGTGTACATCAGGGCTGTCTGCTAGGCCCTTTTCTGTCTATGATTGAAATCACAGATGTCAAGAATGACATACAAATCCTGTGTCCCAACAACTGTCTGGAGGACTACAAATTGTGGACAATCATTGACTCTAGCTGTGATATTAGTATAATACAGACAGTATCAACACACATCAAAGATTTCTGCCACAGCCATGCCAAAACACAAGAGATGAAAAAAAATAACGTGGGAATTTGTTTCATTATGCAAAGAAATGCACAAACCAAGGATTATGTAGACGTCACACCCTATCAGCAAACCAGTTGTTATGTAACATCTGTCCTGGGATATATGGTATGTGGAATATCCATCAACATGTTTCAACAGTGGTGAGCACTGCCTTGTATGCAACACAACTACTGAGTATGTGTAGGACATCCACATGAAAAGCTATTATACCTTCATAGTTCACAGCCTTCACCACACCAATACCCGAGTACAATTCACCCTTCCCCATGTCCTCCATACACATCTTCCAATGATGTGTAACTGAAGAGTACCACCTCTGCTACTGTGAGATGTCACACTGCTATTTGTGCATATCTGTCTGATGGCACAGAACCCCCATCAAGGTGTAACCACATGCATGTGTGATATCTGTTACAGTGATGCATTTATGGCATACACAGCTATTTAACAACATTGATGGCATGGTTTACATTGGTGAAAGTATGCATTGTGCCATATATATCTCTGCCATGCACATCAGTCAACTACACTGTAGTGATCATAATGTCAAATGTGTCTCCTCACACTTCCTGCACATGTTAGTGTCACTAAATTGTGCTTGATTATACTCATACATTGTTGATATGTCCCAATAGTTGTAAAAGTGTGTTGGTGCAGAACCATCTATGCTCACTCAGAAACACATATGTCATGTCAGAGACATGGGTATTACTGGTGGTATTATTCTGATATTGTCCATGATTGTGCATGATAGTTTTACTGTCGCCATGACCCTGTATATATGTCCTACTTGTTGGAAACCTCTGCTGACAACACATGCATACTCAGGCAAATCAGTTTGTACAGCTCCACAATATACACCCAACTGCAATTGTATTTAACATCCCTGATACATGTTCTTCCCATTGTTCATGCCTGGATGCTTATATCACACAGGCATCCTTCACTGTTATGTCGCGTTGTGTGACAGTCACATTATATACATTTGTCACTGTGCAGTCTGTACTATGCCAGGTGGAGATGTGATTAATGTTCCTGTAGCAACTGTCTTCCTTTTACATTTCCTCATGTGTGGTACTTTACAATGTTTCACCTGTCCTCCTTCCCAGTGTTAATCCCTAAACGTCATCTGTGTGTCCCTATTCAATAGACACACTTCCTATGTCTGTTTCTTATAAATGGCAGTCCATGTGCCCTTACAGATCATTGACATAACTTGTACAGACTGCCTGGAATGGGATTCCACAATACTCAGCACTATATACACTGTGCTGTCCTGTCCCTGCAGCACATGCATTAATATATAAAAAACCCTGGTGGTTGTGTGGCATTCCATGCAATCCAGCTAGCCCATTTTGCTGGACTGTAACATTGTTCTGTCCTGTCCCTGAAACATAACACTTCAATGTATGAAAAACGCTGGTGGTTCGTGTGGCATTCACTCAATCCCACTAATCTGGTATGCTGGACTGTAACACTGTCTTGTCCTGTCCCTGGAACATAATACATTAATATATGAAAAACTTGGTGGCCTGTGGGGCATTCCATGCAATCCTACTAGCCCAGTTTTCTGGACTGTAACAGAGGTTTCTTTAAGTTTGAACAATTAGCAGAATGCTTATATAATGCAGTATTTTTATCCTTCCTACTTATACTATATAAACTTTGAAATCTTCTAGTAATGTTTTCCTAGTTTTCTAACATAAAACACTTTTCAGGACTCAGATAGCAAGACATATACCACATTTGATGTCCCACAGTTAAAATGACTTTTCCAATAAAGGGGGTGGGTTCCTCTATTATTGTTTACAAGCACCATGTTTATTCATGTTTCCACACTTGTGTTCCCTGGACTAATTAAAATCACACACATACAGGCATCTCTGAAGTGTATCTCCATTCATTCCCAAATTAGTACAATTCTAATTTCAAAGCATGATAAGTAGTTTCAAGTGGCAATGCCAACTAATAAGCTAAGTTTCAATTTTGCATGCTTCATCCCATGGGTTAAATTCTCAACTGGTGTAACTATATTTTAACATTGTGAAAGATGCAACATCAGAGTACTTCACAGTTCATCCTCTTTCTCCTTCTTAACTGCAATGATTAATAGCGATGCCCTTGAGCATTCCATTGTTGAACATTCAAACCTGTGTCAGTAGTTGAGCATCACACATGGCAAAGCTCAATGTCATGTTCCACACCTTTACTACTATATGATGTAAGTAGTGCCAATGTGTCTGCCAAGGAGTCCATTTGCTTTCAATTGGTAAGGCAATGCAATGCGCACAACCAGTTAATCATGAGATCTGAACTGGGCACCAATTCATACAGATTTTGTTAGCTTGCTTTTTGCAGACATGGCTGGCGAGGGAGAGGCTGGTGCTAAATTTAGAGAAGAAAGGTGGGGTGTTGAGGAGTCCAGGATATTTGTGGCACTCCTCATGAAGCTCTGCAGTTGTAGGCTGCTGCAGGGTGATTATACCGGGTCTCAGTGTAAAGCTAAGACTTGGAATAGTGTAGTCAAGGCTGTTTCCAGTGCAGCTGGCATTCTAAGTACTGGGGAAACAATACCATCATCAGTATATTGACCTTAAGAAGTGCAAGCAGGACCTCCTAAGCCTATATATGAATTTAGGATTGCAAACACCCATCTGTAGTGTCAGAATACTAAGACATAACCTGTCTATGATATGAAATTAATTATCTGGCCAACCAACACAGTTACTCATTATGATTTCATATATATTTCTTTTCTGTTTGTACTGAACAACTGCAGAGGAAATAGCAAACCATGAGGTGCACCTGTAGAGATTAACTCACCTCAGAGGGGTACATGGTTATCAGGGGCGGCCCGTGCTATTGGACTGCCAGACTGCAGCCCCCTCAACTTCAAACTAAAAAATAAAAAGAAAATAACTAGAAAAAAATATTTTTAAAATTTCGTGGACTTCGCGCATGCGCACTAGTCCAGACTGCTGCTGAGACAGTCTGGAGCATGGAGCATGCGCAGATTGTCTCAGCAGCAGTCCTGATTGAGGAACACGGACAGGAGCGCTCCCACAAGTCTATGCAGTTTTAAACTGCATAGACTGCCTGGGAACCCGCTGGGGAAATGCGTCGGGGTCGGACAGCAACGTCGGCAGGAGGGTCTGGATTGGAGTTTGCTGCAGGGGAAGATCTCACGACGGGCAGGGTTGGATTTGGGTGGGTTTTCAGCTGCAGTCTCGTCGGGGAAGATGCGTTTCGGATTTACTGGATGTATGGTGGTTTTGCGGACAGGGATTTGGATTTACTACAGGACCAGGTAAGTGGACAGGGATTTGGATGTACAAGGGGTGTGTGTGTGTGTGTGTGTGTGTGTGTGTGTGTGTGTGTGTGTGTGTGTGTGTGTGTGTGTGAGAGAGAGAGAGAGTGGTTGAAAAAACAAAGTTGAGACTCAGATGGATCTTGATAAATAAGTAGGAAGCCTGAATTGAGTGACGGAAGTTATATTGCAAACACTATTATATGCTTTTCTGGAAAAATGCTAGTTAGATTCTCTGAGAAAACAAAGCCTTAGTTAAGTATTAGAGAGAGGTTTAAATCGCTGTTATCCAAGCACAGTCTGCCAAGAATCCTTATTCCCATACTTTATTACTTATCGTTTACCTATTAAGTAAAGGTGTTCTCTTGCAGTCTGCCTGTATTATTTCAGTATGTGCTGTACTTGTGGGAGAATTATGCTCAGTTCAGTGGGGGAGGGAGAGAGGGGGATTTTTACTATTAGTTACAGCAGTTCTCAGGGATGCATGTGACTTCACTGATTAAGAATTGTTTAATGCAGAATTAAACTGTATTCTAAAAGCATTTATTTTGCAAGACACAGAGTTTTAGTGTACTGTTCTGCTTATTAGTTCCTACATAACTCCCCATACCTCATTCCCTGCACAGAAGCAGACAGTAGATGTAAGGTCTAAGTAAAGGAAAAGCCTGCAGTGTACTGAGATGAAATATAAAGATTTTACTTGGAACAAGGACAGATCCCTATTGCTGTGCCAGAAAATGGAATAAACAGGAGGCAAACCTTTCTGTTTCTGGCACAGCTGAATACTTAGCACCTCTAGGGCAACATCAAGGGAAAAAATATTAACAGGCTTAATTATGGCTCCATACACACAAAGGCTACATTTTTCACAGCCTAAATATTTGATGCTGTAATTAAGATCCTATGATTCACTGCGATTAGAAGCAATGTAACACTAATTTTACATCTGAGAAAGCAATCCAAGAATATAATTTCTTAATGAGTCTTTTCACTCACTACAGAGACTACTGCCTATTGTTTTAATGCATAAAGTTTCAGGCCATAAATTGAGCTCTTAGTATACAGAGAATACTCAACAGAATCAAACCTTGTGTGGTACAGACAGTGACACAATTTGGTCCTGATGTCCTTCAGCAATGGCCCTCATTATTTCTCATCCATATTAGTTTCTAGAAGAAAATGTGTTTATAGAGTATGCTTGCCTAAAACAGGAATGTGTTTAAAGGAGAATTCACTCCTCGGATGCAGCTCTCCTTATTCCAGAGTTAGTCTTGTCTCCCTGCACTATCACCAATATGTTGTTTACTGCCCACAATAACCTTAAGTACTTTAAATTTTGTTTTCATTTCCTCCAGATCGTGAAGGTCTTACCATTTATTTCACATTCAAATCTCACATCTTACAAAGGAATTTGTTTCATCCTGGATGACCCAGTATAGACAGCAGAGACTATAGTTTCAGCCAGCTCTGTTGACATATTAGGACAAAGAGCCCTGACTAGAACCCAGGTGCATACCACTCAACTGTCCAGATTTTTACAGAACGTCCGATTTTTGCTTTACATTTTTGGTCTGTTATCATAAATTTGTGTTTTCTGGCAAATCACTGAGGATTAAGTCACTAAATAATGACATACATTTGAGTTTCAGTCTGCACACCCTTCAGAAAATGCTTGCTAACACAAATCCTCTTATGTTAGCAACATTATAAGTTTATAAGAACATAAATCCAATTATTTTAGCAACTTTCTCAGTTTATACTATCAGTATTTATAATTTGTTCCTAATTTGGGGCCTTCATTCCTCTATTATTTTAGGCTTTATCCAGATTTCTTGTACAAAAAGGTTGAGCGGTATGCATTGTTGCCTCACAGCTATAGGTTTTCTGGTTGGATTCTTGGCTGGGGTGCCTTCTGTGTGGAGTCTGCATCTCATCCCTGTGTTTGTGTGGATTTGCTCTGGTGTCCTGCCATTTTACAAAGACATGTGTCTGCAGTACTTCTCCCTGGGCCTCTGCTGAAAATTGATTTTGTTCCGTCAGAAGTAAAATTCACAGGCATTTGAATTTCAGACTTCATATTCTTCAGAAAATACAAAGTGACACAACCTTTTATTCTAGCAATTTTGTAAGTTTATAAGATGAATATTTGAAATTTGTATTACCCCATTATTGGCTTTGTCCAGGTTTTTTGTGCTAAGGTTGACAGCTATGGCAAGAACTGAATTCACTGAATATGTTTTGAGGGCTGTATTCCCTCATTACTGAGTTTGTCCAGGTGTTTTGTGCTAAGAGGTTGACAGCTATGGTGAAAACTGAATTAATTAAATGATAGCCATTTAAGTTTCAGTCTTCCTCTCTTTCACAAAGCAACTGATTTGGCGTAGTGGTATGTTGCTCTGACTCTTTTGCACAGGGACCTTGGCAGTAAAATGTATGGTGGTAACACAGCATTTTATTCTAGCAACTTTCCAAGATTATACAAGCAATGTTTAATGTGTCTCAGTTTTTTGGCCTTTTGACCCCCCCCCCAATAAATTTGGCTTTTTCCAGATTTCTTGTGCTGCGAAGTTGAGATGCAGTTGAGCACTGAGCAGATTTTACAAGGAGCTGAGAGCTGCAGGGGAAGAGAAGCTTATTGCTGCTTATGCTAAGTCAGCTTGCATTGTTAATAGCACAACAGGTTGTGTACTTGCTTTTGATGCAGAAGGTTGTTGGTTCTACTCCCACAAGGGGTGAATGCTGCTGTACTGAAAGTTAAGATACTAACTATGAGCCTGTTATCAGTTTGCCATCCATTTCCTATTGCAATATTACTAGCTTATCATTTTTAATGTAATATAGGCAATTTATTCCTCAGGGGCATCAGACACTTTATTTTTCGATGAAACCATGAAATATAAAGGTGTTTGCTCACAGCAACCACTTCATTAGTTACAGATTTATTTAATGTGGAATTATTTAGTTGACTTTTTTACTTCTTCAGAGATTGTGCATATTTACTGATAATGGTGTGCATATTTACTGATAATGGCGGACTGTAGAATTGTCCATATTTACTGATAATGGTGGACTGTAGAAATAGACTTTTATGATGGAAATCTTCTGAACTGGGCAGTTTTGTTATTATGTGTGCATGTATTTTATTTCATTGTTTATTGGAAAGATGTTCTGAATTGGGCAGTTTTGTTATTATTCGTGCATTCGTTTTGTTTAATTGTTTACTGGAAAAATGTTCAAAACAATAGGAAGGTGTATCAAAGAGCACATGTATGTTTCATATACAAGGGGCCTATGATTTGAAAACAGCCCAGAACTAATCTTTATCTGCCACTGGTAAAATGTATTTTCTTTGAATGTGGGTTTCAGTGCTGTTTCAATGAATGTGAGTTTTAATGCTAAGTTTGTTTAGCAGATGTCTTGGTGTTTGTGCTGTAAAATGCAAAATAAAACTTTCAAATGAAGTCCAAATCATCATAGAAGTAAATCAGTATGCACATTAGAGTTTATGGTAAATGGAGTGAAATAGCCAAGTTATGGATCATTGGAATGGCTGCAGGGGGAGGCTCCATTCGACCATGATTTTGTGAAGGGTAAGGGCAGCAAACGTAAAGACAGCCCAAGCTGAACTATACCTCCCGACTGTCCAGATTTTCAAAGAATGAATTACATTATTTTAAGAAGCTCATTACACTTGGAGACTTCCAGTCATCTCTGCGGGCTTTACCCGTAAACTAAACAGAATGCCAATCATGTGGTCCATAACCTGTACAGTAATCCTTTTAAGCAATGTATCTTGAGCTTATTTCTTGTTTGCTTTTCATTTTTTATTTTGATCATGTTTTCCCCATGAAACAAGTAGATAGTTGTCAGGCAGCAGGTCTTTTTTTGGATAAGAAACATTTTTACAAGTGAGGGCATCAGAGATTTCTACTTTCAGCATGTTACTTGGTACTTTAATAAAGCTGAATATAAATTATAATTAGAACTGCAGTGCAAGAAGTGGTTTGAGATGAGTGCTGCTTGTTTTTCTTATACTTGATTTTGACTGGCATTCCATTAATGTATTTTAAAAAGTAATTTATTTTTTCATGCCTCTCAACCTTTTTGTTTCCATATAGATATTAAGTAAGCTGTCATGCTGTCATGCAGCCAATGCATTGAAATATTTTTATTCTTCTACTCTTCATTTTGTCTTGATTGGACTCTCATAATGACGGTTTGGCATCCAGGGCAGTGTATTTAGTTAGTTTTTGTGGTTTTGAGCATAGCTCCTCCCCTTTCTAGTTGGCTGCACCCCTTCCCATTGACACCACCCATTTAGCTCTCTCCTGCAGCCCCCCTTTGATTTGAAGTCACCAGCTGCCACTGATGGTTATTATGAATCAGGTTCAAATTCAAGCCAGATATTTTATTTCATTTAATTCCATCATTTAGTAGTATCTTAATCAGACATACCTCACCCTTCATCTCAAGCAATCATGCTTTTCTCTCCCCAAAAAATATGGACACCTGTCCCAGAAAAAAATATGCCCATATATAGTTCTTCAATTCACCTATATGTCATTTTGACATATCTGATTTGGTTAAATTGACCATATACCATTATTCTGTTGTTGTCACCCATCACTGTGTGCTGACTGTTGAAAGTCATGAAACTGTGTGCAGAATTGTACATTTATGTTTCTAAGAAGTGGATAGCTATGGTGCTCTCCCATGACCCTGCTGCAAATTCCTGTAGTCTTTCCACCGTGCCCTACCCTCATGCAATCATCTTAGCATGAAGTTGAAGGAATGTTTGACTGATAATCCACTGGTTTACAACAGCAAATGGCTATGATATCCCATAATGTTAAACATGTCAATGTACCACACAGAAATGCAATGTATATGAAGGACAGTATCTGAATTTTAGTAGAGAAGTATGTAATTACATGTGACAATTATAGTGATGTTACATTGCCCTGTGCACACATATGCATTTGTTACATGACATGGGACAGTATTACAATGTACAGTAAGGACAGCCTGCACATTACATTATCCAGGTATATCATTACATGTGACAGTCATAGTGATGTTACATTGTCCTTTGCTCACATATGCATTTGTTGCACAACCTGTGATGCACAGTACCATTTGTTCTAAACAGTGGGTTTTCAAAAAGTTCTAATGTGCTATTTCACATTGCTAAAGACGGTCTTCTTCTGTGGCACTTGTGACTAATGCAGTACTTTCTAGATTGTGGCCGCTTCATTACTTTGTGGTTTTTGGCACTGTAGTGCAGTTTCGGAGTTGGTATATTTAAGTAGGGGGGGTGGGGGGGTGTGGGGGCAAAGCCCCCTATTTAATGTAATGGTTAAAGAGTTTTTTTTTTTTTTTTTTTTTTTTTTGGAACAGTGATTTTTTTTTTCCCCTTGGGAAAAAAATCGCTGTTCTGACAGTTTGAAATTGTAAGCTTTTGCTTACATAGGGTCGATTAATCACCATTCACTTTTTTAAGCGTTCAATGATCTAATATAGATCCTTTTAGAAGCGTCTTGTCTTTTCCTTGAAAGCTTTGGTGTAATCAAACTTAACCACAAGTATTACTGTGCTAGCAAAAGGATTATATATGTTGCTAAGTGCTAAATGTGTGAATGTTTTTATACTGGAAAAACTAAAAGGGCACTGAGAAGTAGAATTTATGAACACCGATATGACATTCACAAAAGGGATAAAAGAAATGCCCTGTACATAGTAAAAAACACCCCTCTCATTCTTTCAAGTACACTGCCATTGACCAGAGGTGGACCTTCTGATTCCTTGAACACCAGGAACTCCTGTGGCAGCTGAAATGTAATGTTACTGTTTTCCAAGAACTAAACAACATGGTGTCTATTACCAGTGTGCTAAAATTAAAAGCAATGTTTGTTATATAAGTTTCATTCCACTGCTAATATTTAGTTTGAAACTGCTTTAATCAAGGGGCTAGTTTTTAAAATATAGTTTTTTACCTTTTTGCTTTTTAGTTCTGTGTCTTATGCGTCTAAAGACGTGTTTGTTAAGAATTTGTTATTAAACGAAAATGTTTCTTTAAATGTATTCATTAACTCACTAAATGTTTTGGTCATGTGGTTGTTAAATGTTACACAGCCGGGTGTTCTAGACTTGATGTTATTCTAATGAAGTCCATTGTACCTGGATAAAAGCACTAAATCTGTTTATTAATGTGAGGTGCATTGATTTCTGGTTCTTCTTTCTTTTTATCAGTTTGCAGTGTATTCTGGGGTTTTTTGAGATTATATGAATGAACTCACATTACATAAAAACAGTGCATCTAGATATTCTTATCCATTTTTATGTTGGACAATGAAATATCATCACAGTTTGGGATTGCATGGCAGTTAATATTTATTCAGGGCATGTCATACTGTGGAGTGCTCCTGTGGCATGTGCATTGAGTACTGGCATATATAGTATACCTACTCAGACAGACTCTGGTTCAATTCTACGACAGTGTGTGTACTACATGATGGAAACAGCTTCCTCATCAAAAAAGCATTGATATTGTACTGCTCAGTGTTGTGCAGACAGTAACGTGTAGATTCTTTCCAGCATTCACACTAAAGCCAATTGTTCATATGTTTGTAATTCTTTTCTTAATGCACACATTTGTTTCAGTGATTTGTGACAGTTTCCATTGCTATTTGATGTGGCACATGCAGTCTATAAAGAGGTTTAGAGAGACCCTATTATAATAGGCAGGAATTTGAATTTGGTAACATCCATCTGAGTGTCAGAAAACTGTTCTCAGAGAGCAGTGGCATAAACACAGACATGCTTATGACATCGTCATAGGTCCAGATTTTTCAGGGCTTTTCCAACAAGGTAAGGCATCCGTAGCCCTTATGATAGGAAAGTGCTTTAAGCCCTTCAAGGGTGCTCTTTGTGATATAAATAAATTGCATATTTCTGTGGTGTCCATGACTGTTGTGCATGTCGCTGATATCTGTCCTGATGTGTTTGAAAATTACATGATGCAAATGATTATGTCATTTATTGTTCAGAGGCATTATCTATTCTCAAAATAATTATGCTCTGTGTTGCATGTCTTAATGCAGACATTTCCTTATTACCTATTGTTTGTTTCCATCACACTATACAGCTTAATGGCAGATGTGGGCTTCCATAAACAGTTCTTACTGCACAGCATGCAGACACACCATCAGAAATTGTGATTGGTCCTGGGTTACAACACTTTCTTGTGTGTTGGTGCTGCTGAACTGCTGTTATATTATTGTTCTCTGTAATTCCATGTAAGCATGCCTATTGTAACAGTGTCTGAAACAATTGTAAATTAACAATGGAAAATGTGAAATCATTAAATGCCATCCATTCTGTGTTGTCACTTTCAGTTGTGTATGTTGTGTGTTAGTTGTGTGTTACTATATTATGATTTAGCTTTTACATGAGTAGACAACAGTTGCTTGCCTATTACATGTTTATAGGTGATAAACCTCTTTCCTGTTGGTGCCACTTAAATTTCATTGCAAAGACATGTTTATTTCTAATGTACATGACATTACAGCTGTAATTCGTTCTTGTGTATACATGCTGAGGTGGAGAATACAGCTGTGGTGTCATCTTGCACATATAAATTCCCTGTATACACATCTCATATGCAATAACTGCAGTCCATGCATTCATCTCATAATATACATTCTGTCCTTGCTGTTACCTTGACTCATCATTTTATTAATATATTTATCGTATTTTAACTCTCCTTTGTTACACTACCCACTTATTACGTGTTTGAGACATGTATACCAAGAAATTTACCTCAAAAATGAAGTGTGAAGCAGTCCTGATTCTTTGCAGTGCATGGAGCTTTATCTGCTCTACTTACTACCAGTTACAAGGAAAAAAATCACTAAGTGTTTGCCTGGCTTTCAAAACCATAAATCACTTAGTGTGCACTGTCAGAGAGGTAGTGTAATGCAGTTCATTATTTTGCACTCACCTTTCATACTTCTCAGCTGTCTAGATTTCCACAGGACGTCCAGAATTTTGCTTCATATTTTTGGACTGTTCCTGATAAAATGTGTGTTTTTAGGACAAACCATCGAGGATTGATGTCACTAAATAATGGCACTCATTTGAGTTTCAGAGTTCATATTCCTCAGGAAATGAATGGTGATACATTGTGTTATTTTAACAGCTGAGTGTGTTTTAGAAGTTGAGGACATGTTACCAGTATGGACAGCAGGCAGAAACAAATCTTTTATTTCTGTGACTGTCATTTGCTAGTCAGTACAGGCAGATTTTACTGCCTGGTGCTAAACCTGACCTTAACAACATAAGCAGGAAGTGTTTAACATTTGCTAAGGTCAGGTCACATGCTACTCTGGTGCTTTTGTCTCTGAATATTGGAACGTTATCAGCACACTCCATGCATTACACCAGTATTGTGATTGACATTTTAATTATTGTTATATCAATATGGCAGGATTTATGTTAGGAATGGTTCTTTGACATTTTAGCACATTTGCCTGTGGTATATAAGTACACATTATCCATTCCCATTCCTTATTAATTATTATGCTTTACAAAACATTATTCTTTGTGTATAATTCTCCCATTTTACTTCCATTCCTTCAGAATTCTTTTACAGTACTTGCAGGGTTACAGCACATGCTCTTATCTTAGCATTGCCTAAAAGCAACCTTGTTTAGATTTTGTGCTCATGATGCATGCAAGCATATTTCCATGGCCATGAATGCTATTGCAGGCTACAAAAAGATGCTTGCAAATGTGTAGGTATGATGAGCAGCACACGTTTGATTAGCAGAGTTGCTCATCATGCTAACATCTTGTAGGGTTAGCAGGGGATCCACATGATTGTTAATGAATCCCAGTATATGTTTTTAGCATGTATACACAAATGTTTTATTTAAAATTAGAGTTATAAGTTTTGTATTAAGATTTTTAAGATTTGTAATTGGTTGTTTATCACATCTTTAAAATTGATGGTATTTAATGAGATTTTTATGTATTTTTGATAAAATCTAGAGCAATATAAATAGACTAAAGTGTTAAAATAAATTTGCATCACTGTTATTCTGTGCCGTCAGCCTACATTATTTTTTGAGGCTTGTGATCATGGTAAGTAGGAACCTTTGTGGTCTGTGATATCTTAACATAGATATGTATAATGTAAATATGTAACATAAAGAAGAGTAGTTCCAGAACCGCAAAGTGAAGACAATAGTTCGTAAAAAAGGTAAGTCCTTTATTAGTTGCCAAGTGGTAAAAATCCAAAGACAGTTGGTACAAAGCAGCAAAATCAGACCAAATGGTAAAAATCCAAAGTCAGTAGGTACAAAACAGCAAAATCAGACAAGCGCTTTCGCTTGGAGAATGCCAAGCTTTTTCAAGTCAAAAACATACATATGTATAATGTAAATATATACATGTTTTTAAGCATATCCTTGTATCTGTAAATATGTTTTGTTCATTTATTATTTATTATTTATTGACATTTGATAACCAGGAAAGTCCGACTGGGTAGAAGCCCATTTTCAGCGGAGGCTCTGGGAAAAAAGCTCAAAATTATTACAACATATAATTTTACAATCTTCACAAATAAAACAAAAAAAAAACTCTGCAGGTTAAATAATTATAACACATTTGACATAATATAAAACATTGGTTAAGAATAAATACAGGTTATATGACAATCATTTAATATTTAGAGAAATTTTAGAAAGTTTGCACAGACATTAAAGGAAAGTAATACAGGCAGGAATTGCAATATGAAGTAAGAGAAAAACAGACTCATGGTATATTTAGAGAGAAACTCAGGAAGATAATTTGATTGAAGTAAGGAATTAAGTGAAGAAGGGAGAGTAAGGAGGTATAAGGAGTGAAAGGGTACGTGTTCGCATTTAGGAATATAGTTTATCCTGGTTTTAAGCAAACACAGATACAAATTTTAGCTAGGAAGTATTTTAGAATGGTTTTGAAAGATGGAGGGAGGGTGTTGACCTGATGGATACAGATAAGGAGTTCCAGGCCTTAGCAACCTTGTACGAGTATAGACAATGCCCAGCAGATTGGATAGGTTTGTTGACAGACAGGAGTTTTTGATCACTGGATCTCAGTGACGGACTGGAAACATAGTTGTATAGAATGTTTTTTGGTGATGGACAGGGAGATGGATGCTGGATAATTTTATTTGTGGTAAGAAGTTGTGTATATGTTAGTTTTTGAAGCAGTTCTGACCAATTTTAGGCTTTTTAGTGTTATACAGTGGTGGGTTCTGAAAGGGGTATTTGCTGCAAATTTAGCAACTTTGTTATAGCATTGTTCAAGTTTTAATTTTTGTGAAGCCTGGAAGTTAGTAAGGATGGGAGCACCATTAAGAAGTGTGGGGAGGGGATAAGTAGGGGCAAGTGTAATTTTAATTGTGTCAGTGAGAAATATTTTGGCTCTGTAAAGCATCCCTAGTTTTTGATGATTTTTTCTTATGTAATTTTGTATATGCAGGTCAAATGTAAGATTATCATCCACTATCAATTCACCCTAATAATTTGCTATGAGAAGTAACTTTGGTGGTTGTGTTATCAAGATGGAAGATTTTAAATTTCGTTTTTTTTTTCACGAGAGAGTGATTTGGAGGAAAAAAGTAGCAGTTTGGTCTTTTTTGGGTTAAGCAAGAGTTGTGTGTTGTGAAGCCATGTTTCAGCAGCTGTCAAAGCTTCCTCTATAATGTTTTGGAGGTGTACCATGTTGTCAGATGTGCATATGAGAGTGGAATCATTTGTGTACTGTATTAAGGTGGCCTGTTGTGTGGATGTATGGAGGGTGTTGGTGAAAATGTTAAAGAGAAGGGGACCAAGGACAGAGCCTTGTGGTACACTGATGGTGACTAGGAGGTAATGAGAGATCATGCAGTGCCATTTTACTGACTGATACTTGTTGGACAGTTAGATTTTGAACCACAGAAGGATGGGCTGAGAGAGAGCTAGTGAGGCCAGTAGAAGTTTGCTTAGACAAAATGCATTGAAGGCTTTAAACAAGCCTAGAAATACGGAAGAGAATAGTTTGATGTTATCTCTAGCTTTATTGAGAGCATCTATATAGGTTTGAATGTCAGTGCTAGTACTATGGGAAACATGGAAGCCATATTGTGTATGGGATAGGAGTATTTCTGCAGGAGATAGTCTAGCAATTGTTTTTGAATATATTCTTCAAGTATTTTTGTGGGGGAAGATAACATTGCTATAGGGCTAAAGTTATTAATGCCTGTTGAATTTCTTCCTTAGTGCAGAGGGATACTGTGTGACTTTTTCCAGAGAGATGGGATGTGGGATTCATGGACTGACATACTTATAAGGATTAAGACAGGATAGGCAATGCTACTGGCTGCTTTTTTTAGGTACTCCCTTGGAAGATCATCAGCTGTAGAAGAGCACTGTTTAAGTTTAAGAGTAGATTTATATAGGATGTGGGCACAGGTTTGAAGGTGAAAGTGAATGTGGCTGTTGGGCAGGACTGGGTAGGATGTTGAGGAGTCCCTGGTTAGAGATGCTATTCTATCTATAAAAAAGAGGTGGACTGTATTGCAGTTTCAAGTGGTAAGTTATTGGGAGAGGTGTTTGGGTTGAATTTTTGGCCAAAATGTAAGATTTCTTTTTTTAGGTTTATGTTTAGTATTATTCTGAAAGTTATTATAGTAGTTTTTTGTCATCATTTATTTGGGGTTTTTTTGTATGATTGTGAAGCATTCTGAAGTTTTCAAAATATTGAGGTGTTTTATATTTTTGCCATTCTTTCCATGTTTTTTCTCTATACTGCATTAGCATTACACTCTTTTTGGATAGCCAAATTGCATTATTCGTTTTAGTCTCTTTCTTCTATGAGGTGCAAGGCTATTTAGGATATTTATAAAAGTTTAATTGAACTCATTTACAACATTGTCTAAGGAGGATACTTTTAGGAAGTTCCAGTTGATAGTGTAGTAATGAACATTTCTGGGTCAAACTTGGAAAGGTTGTGTGTTAGTTTATCAATATCCTGTTTAACTGGATTGTGAGATGTCTGGCCATATAAATTGAAAGATGATCACTGAGAAAGTCTGATGTTGTACCTGTGGTAGTGTATTTGCTAGGGTCTGACACTAGGATCCAGTCTAATAGAGAATTTGATGTCTTGTTATACTGTGGGGGACAATTAATTAGTTGTGTGAAACCATATAAGTTCATGCTAGATGTAGGGGAGTTCTTATGTTCAACCAATTGACATTCACATCACCTAATAGTATTGTTTCCTTGTGGAAGTGCTATGGATATCCAATGTAGGATATCTTCCAGTGTGGCTATATTGTCACCAAGTAGGGACGTAAAGGACAGTAATACATATTTGTTTATAACTGTTTATTTTGAGGAAAGGAATAAGAAGCTCTGCAAACTGAATTTTGCTAATGGCTTGCTATAAGGGAAAATGTGGTAGGTGTTGGGAAATATTAAAGCAATACCACCACCTTTCCTCTTTATAGGGTCATTGCAGATGATATCATAGTCAGGAGGTATAACTTCAGAATAATTTATGCTGGACTTTAGCCATGTTTCAGTTATAGCAAGAAGGTTAGGCATATGTTGTGTAATCCAGGCATGTAGTTTAACAATTTTATTTCTTATGCTTTTTAACATTTAATCCAGCAAAATGATCACCAAAGTTGGAGATTGGATGTTGTTGGGTTAGAGAAGTGTGTGGGAGCGAATTATCTTTGTGTTCATTGTGATAGGTGGGGCCAGGTTACGATGTATATCTCACCCTAGAAAGAATTTAGTATTTTCGGGAAGTATGCATACTTGTTTTTATACTTCTTTTTTTTTTTTTTTTTTTTTTTTTTTTTGGAGAGGATTCTTGCACTTTTTTTTTTTTAGTTTGAGATGAAGTGCAGTTAATCAGTTTAGGTTTGGAATAAAAATGAAGGGCAATATTAAATAGGTTTTGTGCAATGTGTGGAGTGTGTAAAGATGAGGTATAGATAGGTGTTTGGGACAGAGCTAAAGAGATATTAAGAAACATTATTGAGTCATGGTAGGATGAAAGATGGCACAGTAGGAGGATAAAAATAGAATATAAGCTAACGAGAGGCATAATTAAGTACCAATTCTGTATTTTATAGATGTTAAGTAGTAGGTAAGTAGCAATGAAGAAGGAAACAAGAAGTTGTGGGGCAGTAGGAGATTCACCAGTTGTGGATTCTGAAAGGTAATGGAGGATAGGTAAAAACAGAAGTATTTTCTATAAATGAACAGATTGGGATTGCCCAGGTATCTTCTCTAGAATGCAAGGAATAGAGTGGTATGAATGGTTAGAGTATAATGATGTTATCAACATAAAAAGAAATGAGGGTTTATTTGGGAAATGTTAAAGGTACAATGTGGAATAGATAAATACTATTAGGGATGGTACTGATTATGAAGAGATATAGTGCAAAGCAGTATGGGATGGAAAACATAGCTTGGAATGGGCTAAAAATTAAATGGAGATAGGAAAATAGGAAACAAGTAACAGAAGTGTACATATGAAATTAATAAAGTCATATGAGAGGAGTTTTGGAATAAGAGTCACAAGGGAAATGTGAATATAGGAATTATAATATTAGGGTAAGAGCAGTGGGTGGGGAATGAAGATGACTATGACCATGACAATGACCGCAAGGATCACCACAGGTTCACATGATCCTGCTAAAACTACTTTGAGCTTACATTTTTTAAATTTCTTACCATCACTTTACTCTTACATTTCTCCTATATTCTCTTGTTCTGGCTTATTAAGGTCCTTCCTTCATCTCTTTTTGTATAAGTACTAACCTTATTCCCTCAATAGAATATTACAGTTTGGCTAGTTTGGCAGAATGTTTCTTTCATTTCAGAATCTGCGTTAAGTGCATTTGACCTTGATACTGCAGGAGCTCTGCCACAAGTCCCTAATCCTACAAGTTTATGGAGAAATTTGTCATTGTATAATTTAAGCACATTTATCATAGGTTCACAGGTGTTTACTAGGTTAACAACAAGGGCCTTTTTAAGTCTAGTCATGCATCCCAAATCACTGACAAATGCTGATACCCTTGATAAGTGTAAATAGGTTGCCTGTGTCTATTAGAGACATAGGTGCTAAACCAGGAATGAATTTCCTTTTACCACTCCAATTGTCAAACTTGCACTTGAATTAGGTTAGGGAGAAACTCTGCTTCACATGGATGAGGAACCTAATCATAGAAGGGGTAGTCTCTGGGATACATATCTATCGCTCCAGCAGGTCATATTTATATCACAGGCAAGGTTTAAGGCTTAAGAATGGGTAATTCTGGTACTGTTTGTTTTATGGATATGCAAGAGGTCCATCAGAGTGGGGTCTGACAATGCCCTGTATGCCAGGCATAGATCTCCACTCAAAAGCCAGTAGGAAACAGAATACAGGGATGGAGCTTGAAGTAGTTGTCACTGGACATTTTATTTATGTTCTGTATTCTTTTAATGAGAAACCTCTGTGGACATTCCAATTGTTCGATATGCCTGGTTATGTACATAACTAAGGGGGAATTGTATTCAATGATAGGTCTGATGAATGCCGAATACAGTGAACAATTACTTGCTTGGACTGAGATGCCATACATTTGTTTATAAGTTGCGCAACATAGAATCATTTCCTCACTACTGTAGATACTTGATGGTCCAAGGCTAGAATACTATCTAAGTGTGCCCCTAAGTCCCTGACTACTGGGCAAAAAAGCATCTGTTTGGGTTTGTTTGTTCTGATTCCCTGCTAAGGAGTGTATCATATAACATGTTTGCAGTTAAAAGCATTCTTTAGAGTTTCCTTGATCCTTTATCTGATTAAACATTTCTGCAGTTTTTTCTACATAAGTAGTGTGGGTAGTGTAGCATTGTCCATATTCAGGCTTGTGTTTTGGGCCTAGTTGTTTATTAGTATAGCCTGTGTGTCTGAGCACATGTTCCAGGCCATCATAGCTTAGCCAAAGCCAGTAAAGCATTTCAGTGAGAGTGAATTGTTTATGGTCATTGGCTGATTGAGGTTATCTGGACTATGGCTTGGAGTAAGCAGTTCATGGTTCTTTCAAGCTTTTTTTTAAAGTTGTTTCAGGTTTCAACTTTGTTACTTAAGAAGTTAACTTGTGAGTGTTTCTGCCATTTCACACTGAGATAATCGGACGAAGCGCTCTGAGCCAACTAATCTATGATATACAACATTAAGTATCCTGTTTTTTGGCTTATTTTTACGAGTTATTTATAGCACTTTTATTGTCTGCTTATACTTTTCTAGCTAGTTTCACTGTGTGTGAGGTATTAACTAGAAATTTTCTACAATTGTTAAGCATCTGGTTGGGTTTGTTTTTTCTGATTTTTGTTTCCCAGCCTCCCTCTCTATTGGTATCCTGTTTGTATACTTGGTGGCTTTGCAGTTGCCTGCCCCTACTGTAAATCTGATCTGGAACACTCCTCCCAGTCAAGTGTCATTACTGCATTTTACCTAATCCAGGGAGAACATTTGAGAAGGCCAACCCAGTTAGTTTCTGCTTCTCCTTTCCTCTTTCCACTTTACAAAAAAAATGTTTCTAAGCTTGTTTCCTGCCTTTCCTGTAACTCGTCTAGTCCAGATACAGATTTGCCATATCCAGGACTGTCTGTAAGCTTCTGAGCCCCCAAGCCTTTCTGTGTTGGAGGGAAGCCTTCTAGCTTAATTTTGTTTCTTAGAACTAGCCAGTTTTCTAGTTTCAGCATGCAAATCTGTTTCTTTGAGCTCAGCACTTGTTCAGAACTCATTGTAAACACTAAATAACTAACAAATTACTACAGCGCTCAACTTTCCTCAATTGTCTAGAGGAAAACAGTTTTTAGTACTTAATAAATAAGCACCTATACAGGCATGTATATGGCTCAGCTTCTGGTGTTTTCTCCTGTCTACATGATGAATCTGGGCATCTTGGGGCAATGTAGCAATTGCCTCATGTACACAGACGACCCTCTCCTCCTACCACCCAACACTACAACCTGTGAGAGATGCACTTATATAGTCAAACTGGAAGCAAAGCTCTCTTCACCCAAGACTGGATTAGACAGTCAAGAGGAGAAGGTAAACACTTGCACCACACCACAATCATCACATAGTCCCTCAAAACCTACACCACCAAAACACACACATAGAAACACAAAACACACACCTACATTTGTGTAGGCTCTCAATAAAAATCTACCCAAGCAACAGGGACCTTCAAAGCAGAAATGCAAGCAACCTCCACACCCCCGCAACACAACCCAAATGACTCACAGCCCACAAACTCAGTGTGCCACTCAACAACAGCCCATAAGGAATAACAACGTACCCAACACTCTATTCATAGGTGACTCTATAGTCAGGCACACTAATGTTCCGCTCACCAGGCTAAACAATGAGAAAGGTACTGTCAGCTGAATGTAAGGTGCCAGGATCCGCCACATAATGCACGCACTCAGGTCACTCCACAACAAGCACAAATATGACTCTGTCATTGTCCATGTTGGTATAAATGAATTGAGAAGTACCTCTCTGGACTACATGAAAAGAGACATGGAAGAGCTGTCCGATCTTGTAGCCCAGGCAAGTATGACCTTAGCCCTAAGTAGCATCCTGCCATCACCCAGAATGATACCATAGTACAAGGACAAAATGATTGATTTCAACAATTGGCTAAGTCTGGTGTCATTCTAAGGGGATCAAGTATCTGTCTGCCTGGGATGACATGACTGAAAAACCATGATGCTTTGCCAGAGATGGCCTGCACCTGTCGCCCTTGCGATTCTGGATACTGGATAAGGCTCTTGCCACCCCTATAGTTCCTTTTTTAAGCAAGTTTCAAATGACAAATTCACCACCATAACAGGTACAAGCAAGCAAAATCTGAGGGTAATGCTACTTAATGCTAGAAGTCAAACCTCAAAATGCATTCATTTGTGGCACTCCTTTAAATGGAGAACATCGACATCTGTGCAGTGACAGAGACCTGGTTCAAGGCTCCTGAGAGCAGCCCTGCATTACCAGGCTATAATTCATACCACACCTTTTGGCCACCTAACCTGGACCGAAACACTAAAGGCAGAGGCATGTCCATACTCATTAAGGATATCCACACCTTCAGGCTAGTTGCTCAGCATAATGCATCCGAGATTATCCAATTGCAATTAACTCTGGGCAAGACCAAAATCCAAACTGTAGCTTGCTACAGATGCCCCACCATGCCCCAAGATTCCCACTCCTCATTTCCTGATACATTGGAAAATATTAGGGTACAACCAAACACCCTAATAACAGGCAATTTAAACTATCCCACCATTAACTGGAAAACTACTCATGTACCAACTCTTGTGCTCAACATTTTCTGGAATTTATGAATTTCAACGGCTTGGATAAATTTATCCACACCCCCACCAGGGGCAGTAATATCCCAGACCTGGTCATTACCAACATGGGCAACCGATGTTCCACACCAGAGTTCAATTCTTCATTGGTCAGATCTGACCACAAGCTAATCACCCTAGACATCCGAATCCAACCCCACCCCCCCATTAGGGAAACCACCGTAAAAAAATTCTCCAAAGCCAACTTCACGCTTCTTAATACAGAAGTGGCAAACTTCATGACACCCATGCTGACAGACAATAGAGGTACAACTGCTTAATCCTATACAAATGCACATTATAAGCACTTACACAAGTGCATGGATTGTGCAATCCCTAACAGAACCAAGATGCTGTCCTCCAAAAAAAGGAAGCCAATCTGGTGGTCCCCTGCCATAAACAAACTTTACAACAGAAGAAAGAAACTGTTGCAAAAAAGAGTAAAATCCCATAATTGGAGGAACTCCGTGGTCAGCCTCAGTAAGAAGCTGAGATTCCTCAAAAAATCCTCCAAAGCCAGTTACAGAAACAAATTTGCCACTGATTCTAAAGACAACCACAAAGCATTATATAGCTATGTGAAGAATCTCAATGGCAACACTCAGATCTGCGCTGAGTTACAGCACAATGGCACTAAATATACAGAGCCAACTGATATTGCCAACATCCTGGCAAATAGGTTCAGTGTTAACTTTACCCCTCTCTCACCCCCTAAAGGGCCCATCTCTATACCAGAAGAATGCAAAGTTCCTGTAATCATGACTGCACAGTTATAAATCACACTCTCCAAATCAAAGAACACAGCATCCATGGGACCTGTCAACATCCCAAGCTGCATTCTACATGAACTACAGAATGAACTGGTACCCCATCTAAGTACCATGTTCAATCATAGCCTCACCTCAGGCATTGTGCCCACTGAATGGCACATAGCAACGGTTATCCCACTCCACAAAGAGGGAGCCACCAAGAACCCCAGGGACTACCACCCCATTAGCATGACTAGACTGGTCTGCAAGACTATGGAACATATCATCATGGAACTTATAAACAATGACATTGGTAATCTCCAAACTCTGGACCCTACCCAATTCAGGTTTGTAAAAGGCAGATCATGTCTCCTAAACCTGACTTTTTTGAAGCGGTCACCAAAGCCATAGATGAGGGTAAGGTGGTTCACAAAGCCTATCTAGATCTCACCAAGGCTTTCAACACCATCCCCCACTCTGGAATTATAGATAAATGCACTAAACTAGGTATAAATCCCTATGTCACAAGATGGGTTGCCAACTGGCTCACTGACAGAACCCACACTGTGAAAGTAGCAGACTCTAAATCCAACTTCAGACCAGTAACAAGTGGAGTACCACAGGGTTCAGTCCTATGTCTTCTCCTGTTTGGTATCTACTTCTCTGAAGTACAGGCTAACACAGAAGGTTTTTGGCTAACAATGTTTGCAGATGACTGCAAACTAGGAGCCATAATCAAAACTCCTAACGATGTGGACATCCTACAAAATGGCCTCACCGAGACAGATGCCTGGTGTCAAAGCCATGGCCTCTAGCTCAATGCCAAAAAGTGCACTGTAATCCCTTTTGGTAAAAACTCTGTACCCATGAACTACCACATAAGTGGTAGTCTATTTAACACTGAAAGTGTGATAAGATACCTTGGGACACAGGTGGACAGTAGTCTCTAATTTGATAATCACATTGCCACAGTAGTCAGGAAATCCTTCTATGTGGCACACCTCATCACAAAAGGTTTCTCATCCAGGAAAAAAAGAGGTCATTGTTCCCCTCTACTCATCACTCATTAGACACATTATAGAGTACAACACCCCTTTTGGTATGTACCTCACAAGACATCTACAACAACTAGAAAGGCCACAGAAATACCTCACAATGAGTATTACTGTCCTTAAACAGATTACCTATGCAGATCATCTCAAAAAAACCCAGCTTTACTCTGTCGCATATCACCTACTCAGAGGTGATCTCTGCCTAACATACAAAGCTATGTCAAACCCAGAGCTGTTGGACATGCTCTACTTAAAGAAATTCCAATCCCTCCGAGCTACATGCTCTAGGGACCTAAATCTTGTCACCATAATAAACAGAACATGCTGGAGGGAAAGATTCCTGTCCCAGAGACTTCCATACTCTGAAACAAACTACCTATCTATATTAAACAAAGCTCCTCATTAGCACGCTTCAAGAAAAATCTTGATGATTGGATGGAGGATAAGAAATTCACCCCGGGGATAACTTCTGTGGCTCTGCTTGACAGGGGCACAGGAAAATAATTTTCTTGGGTGGCAAAAGCCAGGGTACCATTTGGCTAGGCTTATATAGGCCCTAGGGCCAATAGCCTAGTACCTATCTATGAACCTATGATAGTTACCAGGGATGGATGACTTCCCAAATGATACTATTATGCATTTCTTGGCATTTAGATTTAGTCCATGACTCTGGCGCCAGTTGTTTGTCTGTGTCAGCCCCTCCTGGAGAACATTTGTGTCAGTGTGGGATTCAATGACAGCTCCTAATTTGCAATCATCTGCAAATTAAATCAGTCAGAGACCACTGACATTGGCCTTGACATCTGAGAAGTAAATGCCAAAAAGGAAAGGTCCAAGGACTGATCTCTGTGGGACTCCACTTGAGACTAGTCTCTTTGTAGAGGTGGACTCCCCAATTCTAACTTCCATGGTCCTGTCTGTGAACCAATTGGCTATCCACAAGATGACATACACATTTGTACCTAACTACTTGAGTTTATTAACAATGCCTGAGTGGGGTATTGTGTCAAATGCCTTAGCCAGGTCAGAGTAGGCAGTATGTACCATTTTTCCCTCATCCATTACTTTGGTTACCTTCTTAAAGAAGTCCACTGGGTTGAGGAGGCATGATCTGCCCTTGACAAAACCAAACTGGGTTGGGTTCAATGTCTGGAGTTTTACTATATCTCTATTGATCATTTCTGTGAAGATTGGGGGAAAATGGGTGAAGGCTGCCAGCCTAGCCAAATAGAATGTTATACATAATTCTATAATTTGTAAATATAAATGTAAAATACAGGCTTGTTTCTTAAATGAAAGAAAACACTGTAAAATGTGAACTTCAAGATTGTATCAACATTGCCATCTGCTGTAAGGAAAACTATGCCAAGCATTTCACAACTGTTCTTTTGAAGTTAAAATTATGTCTTGTATTCCCTTTTGATCTACATAGTGGTGCCGAAGAGGCTAGCTGAACACATTCTTTCTATTGTTTTAACTTAAGGAATAATTACTAGAGTGTACATGTAAAATGTCTTTTATTGTTGTAGTTTCCTAAGCAGGTGTTAGCTTGCTAAATAATGTTGCCTGTGGCCTGGGAACTCCAGACTAAGTGTCAAAATGATGTAATGTGTATACTGGGAAAACTTAAGTGTCAAAATGATGTAATCTGGGAGGGCCCAGCAGAGATGTTTGTTAGTGAGTTTAAAAACAATTGTTCAGAGAGAGATTGTAAGCATTTTGATCTTGATATCCAACTTATCAGCACTCTGCCTGTTGTCTTAAGTAAGTTATTTCAGAAGTATGTTTCTTGTAGTAATAACTAAGAACTTAGAAGAAAGTTAGACTAAGTGTTTTTCTGTTATATCAGAACTTTCCTACTGTATTGTTTTAAGTTTCTGTGTGATCTCTGAACTCTTGAATGGCGCTGTAATGTAGTAGTATTGTCTTGCTTTTTTAATTATTTATTATTATATATTTTAAAACATTTTACCTGTGGCTGGTTTGTAAAGTAAGCTCTAGAGTACATTGCATGCTTCTAAGTGATCCTGTAATAAGCCCTTTCAATAAGCCTTGATTGCTTAGTCAGATTTATCAATTGGATTATAATATTGTACAGTAATAATTGGACACCCTCTTAAGGGCCTTTGGGTAGCTGATAAGTATTAGCTTGTGGTGGCAGTAATTACTACCGTATAGTCTAGGGGCACAGCTGGAGAATCTGTGTCAGCCTTTCCCAGGAGTGTCTATGAAGTTGTAGAAATACTTATTTTCAAAGTATGTGGGTGTGTGTCAGCTACCTGGGCAGGGACATGAAGCACTGGTGGGGCAGAGAGGGTACTGGAGGTTAGCTTGCCAGCTAGGCTGAGATCTGGACCCTATAGCTGTGCTAGTGAGGAGTCTTACTGGGGACCTGGGGAGCAAGGGAGTAACCATCCCCAGACTGACTGTGATCTCTGTGTGCACTTAAGGGAAATTGTACTTTACCGTGTGTATTTTTTATCATTTTCTCTTATATGAGATGCCCTCCCTGGTGTTAGTGGTAAGGATTGAGGCTCCTTGATTGCTGGGCCAAGGCACAACTGTCACATTGTGGTTGGCAGTGGTGGGATCCACTTCATTGTGGTTCGCAGTGGTGGGATCCACTTCACATACTAATTGGCTTGTAGTGGTGTGGGTAGAGTGAATCCTGTAGCTTATGTACAGTGATCTCTGAAGGTGTTTGTACTGTAAATCAGCCATGCAGTGAATACTCACAACTGTTTTATTTCTTTTATTAGCTTAGTTAGTCAGGGTGAGCAGGCAGCATGTCAGCACAGGAGTACGGAAAGCTGATAAGGAGCCAGCTGGTGGAGATGTGCCAGGCTAGGGGACTGGTACATGGAAACTTGATTAAGGCAGACCTGATTGCAGCCTTGGTTACAGCTGCATCAGAAAACAGTATCCAGGAGGACGATCAGACTGGCAGTGGAGATACAATATCCTCGGAGAATGGACAGCTCAACCTTTCTGCAGTGGACTTAAAAAATTCAACTGGAGCTAAAGAGACTTGAGTTGGAGGCTGGAGGCCAGGTGTTTGGAGATAGAAGCCAAGGAAAAGGAGCATCAGAGGAAGCATGAGAGGGAAATACTGACTCTTTGCCAGAGTCATGGAGGTAATGGGGAAGAGAGTAACTGGACCCTGGAAGCACAACAGGTCAGTAAATTTCCTCTGCAATTTAAAGAGGGGGATCATTTTGATAGTTTCATTCATATGTTTAAGAGGGTATGCAAACAGTATAGTGTTGACCAAAGTCTCTGGGTATGGTTCCTGACCCCCTTACTCCATGGGAAATCTGTAACGTGTATATCACAAATGCCTGACTGTCTGTTTTGATTATACTTCTGTAAAAAAATGTCTTTTAGAATGTTTTAAACTAACACCTGAAAAAGTGTTGTGAGCACAGATGCAAGGCAGATGAAAGTGTGTGTGAATATGTTGCAGAACTGAGCACTTATTTTCATAGCTGGGTGAGTGGATGTCAGGTCACCACTTTTGAAGGGCTAACAGAACTTTTAGTGAGGGAACAAGCTCTTAGCGCTTTGCCTGAGGACATGAGGATCTGGTTAGCTGATAGACAATGTGCTACTTCAGATGAGTTGAGGAAGAAGGGAGACCTATTCCTGGCCAGCAGGGCAGTCCTGCACAGGAAGGGGACCCCCAGTACTGCTCATGGGTCTAAAGGAACCCATAGTGGCAGCACAAACTGCCCAAATGGAATCTGCCAGTAGCAGGGGAAGCCACTAGTCCTGGTACACATCCAGGAGCTAACGTTAAATGCTTTGAATGCGACCAGTCGGGCCATGTGGCATACAGGTGTCCACGGAGGCAAGGTGGGGAACCAAAGTTGAGGGAGCCAGTAAGTGAGAAAGACAAAATGCCAATAGTAAGTTGTCTTGAGATAACAGGGGTACTAAACTACCATCTTGCAGATGTCCTGAAAGGGAAGGGTTTGGATGAGGCAGTACCATGTAGTTATGCAGTTACATGCAGTGAGGCTAGGAGAAAAGCATGTGGGTCTGGTAGCCTGGGGGAGACCCAGACTGCATACTTGCAGCCAGGACTGGTGAGGTGGTTACTTCAGGGAGTGAGCTATACTGTAGCAGTGAGACTGCAGGTGAGCCACAGCTGCTTGCGGGTTTGGATGTTCCCTTGGACAGGGTAACTGCAAAGGTAGAGGTGAGTAGTAGTACCCAGGCTGACAGTGAGGCACCACTGTCAGAGGATGCCAGACTTTTTGTGGAAGGTGAGCTGGGAAGGGTTAAAAGGAGAAAGTTGAGACAGGCTCAGCTCTCAGACCCTACATTCAAAGGCCTGAGGCAGGTAACTAGGGAAGCACCTGATTCTCAAGGGAAGGGGGAATCTGCATACTGGGACAAAGGGTTATCGTACAGAGAGTGGACCCCTGAGTGAGGGCTAGAAGGTGAGAGATTACAGCAGTTGGTAGTGCCTAGAGCCTACCATCTGGTGCTTCTAGCCATAGCCCATGATATTCCCTTTGCAGGCCATATGGGCATAGAACGTACAAAGAGGCGTATTATGCAGAACTTCTATTGGCCTGGAATTTCCAGAGATGTAACAGAGTACTGCAGGACCTGCGAGCAGTGCCAAAAGGTAGGCAAGGCAGAAGACAAGGTGAGTGCTCCTGTGATGCATTTGCCTGTGATTGAGGAGCCATTTCAGAGGGTAGCTATGAATATTGTGGATCCTCTGAGCACCCAAAGTTCCACAGAGAAAAAGTATATCCTAGTGGTAGTGGATTATGCTACACAATACCCTGAGGCAGTGGCTTTGTCCTCCATTGAGGCATAGAAGGTGGCAAATGCTTTGTTAGAGATTTTCAGCAGGGTAGGATTCTGAAAAGAAATACTGACTGACAGAGTTGCCAGTTTTATGCCAGACCTGCTGGCTGGTCTGTGGAAATCCTATGGGGTCCTCTTGTTGAGAGGTTAAACTCTACAATCAAGACCACGCTACGGACATTTGCAGATCAGTTTAAGAGGGAGTGGGACAAATATTTTCCCCATCTGTTGTTTGCTTACAGAGAGGTTCCCCAGGAATCCATAGATTTTTCACCCTTTGAGTTGCTGTATGGGCATAGGGTGGGGGGATCTCTAGATTTAATTCGAGATGCGTGGGAAGGTGAGTGTGAGACTCACAATGAGTCTGTTGCGGCATATGTCCTAAGCCTCAGGACAAGGCTCAGGGAACTCATGGGCTTGGCCCAGGAGAACCTGGCAGAAGCCCAACAACAGAAAAAGGTGTGGTATGACAGGAATGCTTGAGCTAGAGAGTATGCTGTGGGGCAGAAGATAATGGTTCTGATTCCTGTCAGACACAACAAACTGCAAGCAGCTTGGGAGGGGCCCTACAAGGTGGTAAGAAAGGTAAGTGATGTTAACTACATGGTAGAACTGCTAGGCAGATGTCAGGGGCACAAATTGTACCATGTTAACATGATGAAACCTTACTATGATAGGGAGGCCCTTGTGCTGAGCATTTGTAGTGGATTGTAGGAGGAGTCTGAGGGAGATCTTGTGACTGATCTCCTCAGTGAGGTTTGGGCTGACACCTCGGTGGAAGGGGTAGCAATGTCCCAGCAGCTATCTCCTACCCAGGTTCGAGAAATCTGAACAGTGTTGCAGGAATTTGGGGACATGTTCACTGGGAAACCAAAGTGCACCCAGCTGGTGCAGCAGAAGGTGGATACAGGACCCCAAAGGCCTATTAGGCAGGACCACTTATAGGGTGCCTGAGAGAGTCAAACAGACTCTGAGGGAGGAGGTAAAGGAGATGTTGGAACTAGGGGTGATTCAAAAGTCTAACAGTCCCTGGGCCTCCCCAGTGGTGCTGGTGCCAAAGAAGGATGGCAGCACCAGGTTCTGTGTGGACTACAGGAAATTAAATAGCCATATAGTCGGATGCTTACCCCATGCCTAGGACAGATGAGGCCCTAGAGCAGCTGGGTGGGGCTAAGTATCTTACAAGCATTGATCTTACCAAGGGATACTGGCAGGTGACCTTGACTCCCAGTGCTCGAGAGAAGTCAGCCTTTGTGACTCCTTTTGGCTTGTATGAGTTCACAAAGATGACCTTTGGGATGAAGAATGCAGCAGCGACTTTCCAGAGGCTGTTGGATAATATCCTAGCAGGAGCAGGAGGGTTTGCACTTGCTTACCTAGATGATATTGCCATCTACAGCCATTCCTGGCCAGAGCACCTTCAGCATGTCAGGGAGGTGCTGGGCAGATTATAGAGGGCATGGTTGACCATTAAGCTGAGCAAATGTCAGGTGGGTATGGCAGAGGTCTCCTACTTAGGACATAGAGTGGAGAGTGGTAAGATAAGGCCAGAACCTGCCAAAGTGGAAGCTATTCAGGCATTCCAACTCATAACTGGCATATGCAATATAGTCTACTCGTCAAGAAAAAAGGGGACAGTGGCCAACTTAGTAAGTGGTCCTTGGAGTGCATGGACTATTTCATAGAGATTTTCAATCACAGAGCAGGCATGTATTTAACTGATTACATTGAAATAAAGCAAGGTTCTTCATGATAAATGTGCTTAAATTATACAATGACTAGTTTCTCCATAAACTTGTAGGTTTAGGGCCTTGTGGCAGAGAAAATGCAGTACTGAGGTAAGATGTAGTGACTACAGGCTCTGAAATGAAAGAAACACTCTGCTAAACTGCAATATTATACTGTGGCAATAAAGTTAGCACTCACTTATTATACAAAAAAGAGATGAAGGAAGGACTTTAAGTCAGAACAAGAGAATATGGAAGTACAAGATTAGAGTGATGGTAAGAAAGTTCAAGAATGTAAGCTCAAAGTAGTTTTATCAGGATTGTATAATCATATTCACCTGGGCCGTGCTTGCAAAAATACTAAGAATATATATATATATATATATATATATATATATATATATATATATATATAACTCATACACAAATTATAAGTACTACAAACTTGCACTAACAGCCAAGTAGTACAGTGGTTAGAATTGTCACCTCACAGTAAAAAGTTCTCTGGTTTGATTCTTGGCTGGGGTGCCTTCTGTGTGGAGTCTGCATGTTCTCAATGCATTTGTTCTGGTTTCCTTCTACATTCCAAAGATATGTTCCTGGAGCTTTTCTCCCCAAGTGTCTGCTGAAAATGGGCTCTGTCCTAGTCAGACTTTCCTGGTAAACAAATAATAAATATTTAACTTACTACACAAAACATCCAGTTATTCAAGAAAACATAACAATCCATAACATTCTTTTAAAAGAGGAGGCTTTGCTCAATGTTCAAAATTTCCATGGTATTTCTTACAAAAGGAAAGATGCCAAGAACACTAGTCAAATGTATAAAGTTCTGGTTTTGCACCAAGACTGATACTATCACTCAAAATTAAATCATCGGCTCCAAATCTATGCTTACATTTAATGTTCTCTGTGGCTAAAGGATAAACAACATGAAAACACTAGAACATTTTACAGCTTGGTTCCAGTGTTAATTATCTCACTGAAATCCCCTCTCCTTCCTCACAATAATGCCACATAATGTTCATCACATCATCTGTTGACACTCCACAGCTCAGCCAACATACACTTGTTGGAGAGAACTTTTATTACCTTCTTTCAAACATGACACATGCTTAGCAGAGTCCAGTTTGTGCTAAACCTATCTTTTCAATTAAAAGTAGTTTCACTTCCCTTCTTTCAATTCATCCTCCGTATATCATTGTGTTCTTATCTCTTAGTTTAATAATAGTTTTCTTTTTTTTCTTTTTTGCTAGTTTGTAATTGAGTATTTTCACATGTAACGCTCATATTTTCATTTTTCTTATCATTTTGAAATATCCTGGAAAGACTGTGGCAAGGATTCACGAAGCCTCTGTGTAAGAGTTATAACTCTTACACGGAGGCTGCAGTTAAACGGAGTGATGTCAGCATGCTCTGCATATTCATGAGAGCATGCTGAATCACACCTAAGGCTAACACGGTCCGTGTAAGACAGTAGGGGGCGTGTCCATAGGCTGAGCCCTGCAAGCGGACACGCCCCCAGAAGAGTAAAAGTGCCCAAACTAAACACCCACGACAGAGTCCACGGAAATGTGAATAAACACAACACAACACATGCCCCCACAGACTATAAACAGAAAATATATAAATGAACATGTTATATATTTTTTTAAATTGTAAAGATGTTTGCCTGTGAGTGCGCTCGTTTGCGCAGGCGTGCCCGTAGCGCAGCCACAGTTAGCAGTCAGTGGTAAAGCATATAAGAACTAAATATGCAAAGCAAACCGAAAAGCAATAGCGTAGTAGTAGAGACGTCAGCTGAAGAACAGGCATTCATGGTTCGAGCCCCCACAACACCAATTTTTATTTTTAGCAAAATAAGCATGAAACAAGTCCCTGACAAACATGTACACATATAAAATCACATTTTATGTAAAATGAAATGAAATAGTCCATTTATTTTGAAGAAATGTGAAGTAACAAAAAAATAAAAAATTCCAGATGTGCTTATAGCTGAGCTACAGTTTAACAAGGTGAGTGCATCTGCCCGTAGGTAAGCAGTGGTTTAACAGGTGCAAAATGAGTGCCCGTAGCTGAGCAGTGGTTTCACATGCTGAAACTGTGTGACCCTAGCTGAGCTGAGCGTAATATGCGTGCTGACAGCCAAATGAGGCGTAAGCCAGCGCACCCCGTTTGCGCAGAGCTGCGCACCGCGCTAACAAGCTAACCGGCGGGCAACGTTGAGCAAGCTGTAACAAAAATGCCTTTACATAGACACACCCCCTAGCCTGTCTAGACAGTTATAAAATATAAAAAGCAGTGGCCAGGTTCGAACCCAGGATACCATGCAACATAGTAAAGGTACTGAACCACTAAGCCACGACAGCTGTACTCAGAAATGCAGTAATAGCAAATATATAGGAATGAATAGAAAGTGGAGCATGACAAAGCAGGTTTTATGAAGTGGATACAATTCCAAAATGGCCAATCACAGATAAGTGCGGGGAAAAACGGCATATATAAGCCCCATAGGCAGGAATACACAGCATAAACAATTGTAGAACTGACTTGCAGCCAGAATGTCAGGTGTAGGTGAGAGTAGTTGCTTTCGAGCACAGAGGTGGGGCGTTGAGGAGTCCAGATACATGGTCTGGCTCCTAGTCCACAATCATGAGGCCCAACTCATGCAGGGCCAGGTCCTGTGGGGAGCATATAGGGCTGAGGCGTGGGACCGGTTGGCTCATGATCTCACCAGTGCCACGGGGATTCCAAGGACTGGTGAGCAGATCCGTCACCACCATGCAAACTTGAAGAGACGCAAGCAGGACCAATTAAACCTTTGGATACAGGAGGCCCGGCAAATGCCCAACGCCCCACTACTGAGTAAGTTACATTTAATTATGTATGTAAGAAATTAAATCAGCTGATATTATGGAGATGTGTATTCCAATATTACTTCATTTATATTACAGCTGCAGGTGTCCGTTCTGCGAACCGCAGAGCCTATGGCAATAGGCTGGTGCGGTTGCGCCACCAGGCAGGTCAGTAATCCGCTCCCAGTAACTGTAAAGAAATATAAAAGTATGACAGTTAGCAAAAGAGTGCAGTGTAGTCACTAAGTAATAAAATGTGCAAGTAACAGTGTAAAATTGTTTGCAAGTATTGCTTGATTACAAAAGTGTGTTGCAGTCTGAAATCCAAACAGAAAAATGAAAATGTCTGAAATAAATTTTGAAATAAAGATGCCCCACCTATAATTTCATAGTGCACAACCTGCAGCAGGCTGAAAAGTACAGCTGCAGAAGATGAGCAACTCACATGTGTGAAATATATCCCTGTTGAAATACTGAAACATGACAGAAGTGAGACTGCTGGAAAGGATTGTAATAACTACAGGTAAAACATGTCAATAAAGCCTAGAAGTAAGTACCATCCTGAATAGTAAAATGCAAACAAGTGAGAGGGTATGAGAAAGAGGTATGAATCCACCAATAATGTAGTAATAACCCCTGTATAAAGTATACTGCAGTCAGTACAGAATGAAATGAATGTGACAAGTAGAACCAAACTGCGAAATGTGTCCAAAGTGTTGCTGCAGCTGGAATGTGTTTCCCAAAATCTGGATATATTGCTCTCAATCTGCAATATGCAGAAAGTATGGTTGTCTGAAATATCAAGCATCCACAGTTGTCTATAGCTATATAAAGCAAATGTAGCAGGATGATGTAGCTGAACAAAGCCAGATATGAACGTGTATGAATAACAATAAAATGTATATTGATGTAGCAGTAACAGTCCTATCACCAAAGTGAAGTAGTTATCATATAGGAAACTGTAGTGAGAACAGCAGTGTGTATATGTCTGTAGCTATTAGAAATGTACAGCATATGTATTGGTATTCGAAGGTGTTAATAATATTTTCTTCACTCCACCCTATAACCACATATAATCCATTCCACGTGAAAATGGTATGTGCAATCACAATTAACACCCCTGGACATTTGTCCTGATGGGTCATAAATGTTTGCATGTCCGTTGATGCATCTACCCTGTTCATACATCCAAACCTGATGGCCTGTTGCCATCAATCAACCCTGCATGTTGTTGGACTTTGTATTGCTGTTCAAATTATGCATGTGTTATGCTTGCTGTTCAATGGTGTGAATATCTGGGTGTTTGGTTAATGGGAATACTAATGCATGCTGTTACAACTAATTGCGAATGGTATTGTATGCTACTAACCCAAACTGTCATGACATAATGCAAAACATAGAACGACAGGGAAGGTGGGTTCCAGTGGACCCACCTCTCCCACCTCAGCTGGCGAGTGCACCTGGCACTAGTGCCCAGTCTAGACCCTCCTCCAGTGGCCCTGTGCCACCTGCTGGTGGAAGCGCTGCAGGGGATGGGGCCCGCCCCCCCCCTCTGCAAGAGTGGCCGGAGGAGAACCACCACTCACCCTCCGTAGCGTCCGGACTGTGGTGCGTAGGGAGATCCGGGACTCTGTTCTTGAGCCCCTAAGCCAGCTTGAGGCACAGGTGGCACAACTTATGGGCATGCCTGTTGCCTGGCCTACACAGCCCCCAGCACAGCCCCATCCTGGGCAGTGAAGGAACAGTGGCAACTGCCCATGGGTGGGGATATCAGTTCCACTGTTGTCATCTGTGGGCTCATGGGCTCTGGATATCCAAACCTCCATCCCCATCAATTGTGTAGCCCCCCCAAATGTGTCATACACCGCCCCTGTATGCGTCTTGTTTTTCTTGTCTGTTGACCTACCCAACCTACCTCCCCAGCTATACCGACTTCCTTCACCTGTCATACCACTCTCATCTGAAAAAAAAAAAAAAAAAGGGCACTCTGTACCCACAAAAAAATTACGCCCCATACATAGCTGCCCATTCCGCACATATGTCTACCAGACATGGAAACTATCAATTACAATTGGATGTACAACTAGTATTATTGTTGTCCTTACACCTCTCTCAGGGGTGGAAGGTATCAAATGTCACACCAAATTACAAACATATGCACAGCTGTTGCTGATGAAGAAATGGGCAGCTATGGGCCTTACCTACATCCCTCCTGCAAAACCCAAGCTTGTTTCCCTACTGTCTTACCCTCTTTGTGACCCCTTTTTCACCACTTTCCTGTCTCCCCATTTTCATTTCTTTCAAAGAAAATAGCGCGGGTGTGCGCAAGAGTAAGCACGTTTAAGCGGTTCTAAGCGGGTGTGCGCATGTGTGCACGGAGCTAAACGCCAGTGCGCATGTGTGAGCTCCACGCAAACCAGTGCTAACTCGGTTACAACTGCTTAAAAGTGCCTTAGTCACTCTGATTGACAGGTCCTGTAGTCAGTTCAAAAGCAAAATAAAATCCCACGGTCAGTCCCGAACCCAGGACCTTGGAAACAGTAGTCTGCATGACTTACCACTAAGACATGACTCTTATACAAGAGCATTGTGATAAAATAAATATATCATGTAATAGTAGGAATTAATGTAAAGGGAATATAGGATGTGTAGTACACAAAGCATGTCATTTAGAATTACTGTCAAAACTAGTGGATTTCCATAATAGTAGTGTGTGAACAGAAACAGCCATGCTAGTTGGTAGCTAGTAGGTAATAATGTCACTGTAGCACCTTGCAAGCCACACACATACTCACAGCAGGATAATCACTGCCCATACCCCACAACCTCTTACAGGAACACATCCGGACCAAGTAATAAAATATGTGGAGCAAAGGCCCAAAACCAGCGACACATTACAAATAATGTTACAACAAACTCAGACAGTTCAGAGAGTAACAGGTTCTGCATTTTGTGGGATGTTTGGAAGGGTATGAAGTCTGTAACTTGAATGTTTGTCACTATATTCTGACTTGAGCCCAGAGTGATTTGCCAGAAAAAGATGTGCGTGAGATATTGACCAAAATATGAGGCAGAAATGTGGACAACCTGCAAATATTTGTACACATGAGAGGTCTGACACCACCATATTTGAATAGTTAAGAGCCTAGACATAGAAACAGTGAATGAGTTACAGGGATGCCCCACAGACTCCATGTGAAATGTACAAACAGTAGGC
>NC_056743.1:1878382250-1878411622 GCF_019279795.1 Protopterus annectens
AGTGTTAAGAAGCCAGACTCCTCATGAGTACATGTCACACATACCCCTGCTGAATGTTAGTCAGATAGGTAATATGCCATATGAGTCACCCTGTGTAACTGTGTGACAGCAGCAGGCACCATCACACCACGTGTCACAATGGTCAGGGTAGCAGAACAGTATGCTGCTGTACTCCTAGGGTCCATAGCATATTGTATAGTATTTATTGTAATGTAATGTATTGTGCTGTATTGTATTGGTATGCTGAGGTGCATCCTTCGTGGATTGGAACCACTGCTGCTGTGCGCTAGTGTACAGGTTCATATCCTGTAGTCAGGCTAGTGTTACATAGCACTTCTATATGTGTGTTTATCTCCTGTCAGAGTTTATGTAGCATGCAACTGGGGATATCATCAGGTCCCAGTCATGTTGTGTATTCTGCTTTCATGAGGGCGACTCTCACCTGGACATCTGTGTTGACAGGGAGGTTACAGTCAGCTGGGATAACTATGTCATATTCTGGGGGAGAGGGCGGGGTGACACTTGCACTGAACCTGTCTGCCACAATGTTGTCAATATCTGTGGTTTCAGTGAAATATTTGTTGTTGATTACTAACTATGGGCATAGAGGATGGATTCTGACCAGGTTGCTAACATAACTGAAGAAGGACTTCTGGTTATCTGTAGTGTCCCTCTTGATTTCCCTCTCAAAGTTGCCCATGGATGTTTGTATGATGGAAAATAGATCCTTACTAGTGCTGCTCAGACATGCCTTCCCCTTTATGGAATTATGCTCTATCTTGCAGTAGCTTCCATCTTTTGTAATACAATCTGTCTATGGCTGGGGTCCACCAGACAGGATGCTGTCCCTTTGTGGAGAGTGTCTTGCTCATATATGGGATTGCATGATCCATGCATTCTTGGAGATGTCTGTAGAAAGCATTTGTGTAGGGGTCAGCATTGTGGGTTGTATCTGCCACTGGCCCAGTGGACTGAAAGGATGCCATGTCACTGTTACAAAGTGTAAAGTTTGCATCTGCAATGTTATTAACTATAGTCGTTTGTGCAGGTGATGGAGGTGGGATATGTATATCCAGGGCAATTAGTGTGTGGTCAGCTCACAGTAGTTGATGATGTAGGCCATACAGTACCTAGATACAAAACCCCAGAGGGAGGAGGTGCTCTGGACCTGAATCAGTGTTCTGACTGCTGGGGTTTGGTAGTATGTCGTATGGAGTGTGCCAGGTACTGTTGCACAGTTGCTGGCTGAGCACTGATACCTGGCCATTTACATGTGTATCCACCAATAGACATACAGATGCTATATATGTGAGATATGTTGTATCATAACAGTCAAGTAGCATGTGTAGTATGTGTGCCAAATTCTGCTGACATATATTGCTGATATCAGGTTATTTTCTTTTTCAGGTACATGGCTCACCCGCGAAATCCCGCTTACTCCACAGCTGAGGATGAGGAGATACACCAGAGCCTGGTGCAGGATTATGCAATACTCTTTTCCCGCACCAGCCAGAATCAGCAGGAGAGGGCTGCACTGTGGCAAGACCTGGTCCGTCGGGTAAATGACATAGGCACGCATAATAGGACATATGAGCAGGTACGACATCACTGCAGTGATTTAATCAGAAATGTCCGTCAGCGTGCGTCGGATATCCACAGGCAACAGGTTGCCACAGGTGGTGGGGTGGCTACACATCCCCCACTCACCAGACTGGAGGGACTACTCATGAGTGTAGAGGCTCCAGTCCACCAGCAACAACAACAGCAGCAGACATGCATTATGATGGGGGCTGGAGCCACGCAGCAGCAACAAGACAGTGGCGTGCAGGTAATATGCCATATGTATAGTTGACTGTTGTGTACACTGGTAGTGAATGCATGTGTGAGGTGTGTCCTTGGTTTGTAGCTGTCACTATAGTATTTAATGTGCAAGTGTGATATCCTCAATATTAGCAGCTGACCTGTGAAAGGCGACTGTTGTACTACTGACCTGTATCATACTCAGTAACAATGGCACAGTTGTGCCCACTGACATTAGTTTCTTCATGTCTGCAGGTCTCTCCAGTGTAACAGCAATGCAGCCTATCCATGCTGGTGAGTGTGTATTAACAATACCTGTAATAGTCTTGATAGTAATAGTAATATTAGGCTCACTTAGTAGTGCTCTTTGTATGCATGTAGGTTTGTCTGTGTCTGTGTGTTGATATCATGCATACTGAGTAGTGTACAATTGTGTGCAACTGTGTGTATGTGCATGTGTGCATGTGTGCACCTGTGCATGTGTGCATGTGTGCACGTGTGCATGTGTGCACCTGTGCATGTGTGCATGTGTGCACCTGTGCATATGTGCACCTGTGCATGTGTGCATGTGTGCACCTGTGCATGTGTGCATGTGTGCACCTGTGCATGTGTGCACGTGTGCACGTGCACACCTGTGCATGTGTGCATGTGTGCATGTGTGCACCTGTGCATGTGTGCACCTGTGCATATGTGCATGTGTGCATGTGTGCACCTGTGCACCTGTGCACCTGTGCACGTGTGCATGTGTGCATGTCTGGACCTGTGCATGTGTGGATGTGTGCATCACTGGTAATGTGTAGACATTGTAAACTGTGTTTCCTGTTTCCCTCCCACAGGTTCTGGTGCTGCTCTGGTGTCATGCAGCAGGAAACCTGAATCAGGTGCCATGGGTACTGATAATGATGACATCTGTGTAATGGCACAGGAAGGTATGCCAGGGTCCGTCATTGGTCAGCCGATTGACAGTACACAGCTGTCAACCTCATCAATGCGCAGAGTTATCCTGCCAATACACCCTTTGTCACCAATGTCCCTAGGTGATGGACAGCATACAGTAGGCATTGACCAGGGTAATGTGGTATCTGTGGCACATGCCTCCCCACACAGCAGCCATGGGCATGGCCCAGAGATGGTACCACACAGACAGATGTCCAGGGGTTCTCCTGGGAGCATCCGTGGGCTTACTGCCCCTGTCAGACGTGCCCACAGAGGTCTTACAACCTCAGCTATGTTTTGGGCTGTCATGCAGGCACAGTCACATATGGAACGGTACACCAGACAGGGTCTGGCGGAGCTGACAGCATGTCGCACAGCCATGACTGACAGTATGCGTGACATTGCAGCTTCCATCCGTAATTTCACCGATGTCATAGACAGACGTTGTGGGGACATATTAGACTGGTTCCACAACTACATGTCCATGAGCCAGGGCAATGTTGGACGGTTGAGGCGTCGATGTGGGTGTATGCCAGCAACAGCAGCAGCTGGCAGTCGTCGCGGATGACAACAGGGCTGCAGCCACCACCATAGTGCCAGCAGCAGCCCCAGCAATGCTGGGTCTGTGCTGTCATCAGACCGCCCCAGGAGACCACGTGCAAGTGGCTCTGGCCAGGCCCGACAGGGATCTGTGTCCAGTCAATGAACACCTGCTTCTGATGACAGTACCCAGTCTGGGTTGGTACCGGATATGGTCCGTAGCACCCCTGCAAGGCACAGGTACCGTGTCCGTGGTCAGAGACACTGATCTGTATGACCTGGCAGGTACAGTCTGTGACTGTCCACAAACACCAGTATATGGCAGCCATGAGGTGGAACTGTGTGCATCCATACACACATGCGAATTGACAACACCTAGGGCTACCGCATACATGCACACACTGCATCAACATTGCCCCACCTTCTACTGCTGTCCCTCACCAACACACATACACATACATGTCAATCGGTGGTATCGGTGGCTGACTCAGGCATACCAAGTTCACACCTTGTGCATATGATGAAACTGTGCCACCTCCTGCAATCTGTAACATCAGTGCAGGTACAGGTTAACATGTTGCTGATGCACAGGGTGACTACATAGACGTGTAGTAATAGTATCATGTTGTTAACAGTAATGTGTGCTGAAATAATTGTGGGTATATCACAGCATGCCTGATGCAGTAAGGGTGTGATTGTCATGTACTGTTGTCTACACCCATGGTAAGTACCATAGTGTATCATCTGCACATGTTGGCATGCTGGTGGTAAGGATGTCAACAGAAGGCTACATACATAGGTAGCACAGGGGATAAGGTAATGAATGTATTAATACACAATGATGGACATGTAAACTGCAAGTGGCATGTTGCCCTCACTGGACTCTGCAATGCGGATGTTTGAGGATGTTGATATGTGTGCAGTACTACACGACTGGCACAGGACACACAGGAGCACCCTAGCACTGCAAGCTCACATCTCATACCATGCTAGACAGCCCCAACACACAAAACTAACTGTCACAGGAGGGAGAGTCCCCATACATGTCAGGGATACTGTGGTGGCAGGCCAGGTAGCATACATCCTACTAAGTATGGAACCACTGAGTGAAGGCTCGGTGTCTGTTATTTGACATGTGTATTACTGCAGGTATGAGCACATGGGTTTCCATCCAGTTATTGTAGATCCTGACAGTACATGGTCTGTACACTTGTGTGCACTGAGACTGGACCCTAGCCATCTGACCTGTGTATTTCCATGTACATGTGCATAGTGCCTGCATATTTGCAGTGTTACCTACTGGAAGTGGTACAGCTTGTTTGTTGTACAATGAACTACATGCAGCCCTGCTTACTGTAGCTGTGTTTTCATGCATGTTTGCTTGCAATAACCCTGGAATACTGATCCCACCTGCAATGCATAGTTACAGAGCTTCTGTGGACTCCTAGTGACATCTGCATAGCTTACTATATGTATGTCCATGTCTCACTTGACAGAATGTCACTGTTTGTCCTGTTCACATGTACATTGCCTGTGACACATTGCATATGACTTACCTGGCATTTGTCCACGTGAGCAGTCATATATGCTACTGCTAACTAATCACAGGCACTACACCCTCACATATTCATCTTCCGTTGAACCACCTGCTTCGCTAGGGACGGCTTGCATCTGTCACCCCTGGGCTTTCAGATATTGGCAAAGGCTCTTGCTACCCCCATAGTGCCTATGTTAGGCAAGGCTCAAATGACAACCCACCTTCATAGGTATCACAAGGGATAAGAAAATAAGAGTAATGCTACCCAATGCCAGAAGTCTAAACCTCAAGATGCATGCACCCGAAACTCTTCTTGGCATGGAGAACATCGATATCTGTGCAGTAACAGATGCCTGGTTCAGGGCTACTGAGAGCACCTCAGCACTACCAGGTTATACCTCATACCATGCTTTTCAGCCCCAAAAACTTGGAACGAACCACAAATGGAGGGGAAGTATTGATATTCATCAAAGGTACCCACACCTCCAGGTTGGTGGCAAAGCACCAAGCATCAGAGACTATCCATGTTAAACTAACAATGGGTGAAACTGCCTTCCAGGTTGTAGCCTCCCAAACCCAAGAACTGCACTCGGCCATCCTGTGAACAGTGGACATATGAAGGTCTTTCCAAACACCATTATATTGGGCGACGTCAGCTACCCAAACATAGACTGGGAGCATGACTCTAGCTCCAACACCCTAGGCCAAAGATTCCTAGAATATATGAGCTCAAATGCTATGGAACAGCTTGTTACCACTTCCACAAGAAGGGGAAACATACTGGACCTGATCATCACCAACATGGGGACTCTATGCTCCAGACCAGAAGTGTATCCCGCACTGGTAAGATCAGACCATAAACTAATCTCACTGGATATTCACATCCCGACCGCACCCCCTGCCCAGAATACCACAGTGAACAACTTCTCTAAAGCAAATTCACACTCCTCAAAACTGAGATGGAAACCTTCAAAGCCCCCGGGCCTGTGGAAACTACAATCCAGATTCCTCTATAAACGCATTCTATGGACACCTTCAGGAATGCATGGATCATGTGATCCCGAATAAAACCAAAACCCAATCCTCCAAAGGCAGATGTCCTGTCTGGTGGACCCCAGCCATAAACAAACTACACAATAGAAGGAGGAAGCTACTAAATGATACAGAAAAATCCCAAAAAGGGAAGGCATCACTGATCAGTATTAGCAAATAACTACAGACACTCATAAGATTGTCTAAGGCCAGCTTCGAGAGAAATTGCACAGGACACTAAAGATAATCACAAGGCTTTCTTCAGTTATGTTAGGAACCTGGGTGGTAATTCCCAGATATGCTCAGAGGTAGTCCAAAATGTCAATAGAAACACCAAACACACAGACATTGCCAACATTCTAGCTGACAGGTTCAGCGCAAACTTCTCCCCCCCCTCCACACCGAAAGTGCACATATGTATCCCAGCAGAGTTCTGCCCCCCTGACATCTCAAATGCTCAGGTAAGAGCCGCCCTCTCCAAAGCAATACACACTGCATCAATGGGACCAGACAGTGTCCCGGGCTGTGTCCTACATGAACTCCAAGACGTGCTACAACCAAACATAAAACTACTGTTCAATCCCAGCCTTACTACAGGATAGGTGTCCAAAGAGTGGTGTACAGCAACAGTGGTCCCTCTACAGAAAGGTGGTGCCTCAATGGATCCTGGACACTATCGCCCCATAAGTCACACTAGCTCAGTCTGCAGAGCTATGGAAAGGATCATCATGGACCACATAAATATGGATATTGGGGACCTACAGACACTGGTTCATACCCAGTTTGGCTTTGTTAAGGGCAGATCCTGCCTCTCAAACCTGGTTGATTTCTTTGAAACTGTCACCAAGGCCATTGACGAGGGGAAGGTGGTCCACACAGCCTACTTGGACCTCGCAAAAGCCTTCGATACAATACCCCACTCGGGCATTCTAGAGACGCTCACCAGCTTAAAAATAAGCCCCTATGTCACTAGATGGATTGCACACTGGCTCAAGGACAGAACCCACATGGTTAGAATTGCTGGAGCCATGCCAGACTCCAAACCAGTTACACGTGGTGTCCCACAAGGCTCAGTCCTGGAACCTCTGTTGTTTGGTATATATTTATCGGAGGTACAGGCCAACACGGAAGGACTGTGGCTGACCAAATATGCAGATGACTGCAAACTGGCTGCCATAATCGACTCTCCAGCTGACACAAGCATCTTCCAAAAGGGCCTCACAGAAACAGACTACTTGTGCCAGAGCCATGGCCTCCAGCTGAATGCAAACAAGTGTATAGCCATCCCCTTTGGCAAAAACAAAGTACCCACAAAGTACCACATAGGTGGTACTCCATTACGTACAGAAGAAGTAATTAGGGACCTGGGGACCCAAGTTGATAGCAATCTCTCATTTGACAACCACATGGCCAAAGTTGTTAGAAAGACATTTTATATAGCCCACCCCATCATGAAGGGATTCACTTCTACATCAGGGGAGGGCATCGTGCCTCTTTACTCATCCCTCATCAGGCCCATAATTCAGTACAATCCCCCTGTTGGGACGTACCTTACCAGACACCTGCAGCAACTGGAAAGACCCCAAAAGTACTTCACCAAGAGGATCAAAGGGATCAAACAGATGCCATATGCTGACCGGTTAAGGAAACCCCAGCTCTACTCAGTGGCATACCGCCTGTTCAGAGGCATTCTGTGCCTAATGTATAACGCCATGTCAAACCCAGAATTAATGGGCATGCTGCACCTGAGAATATCCAAATCCCATCTGGCTACATGCTTGAGAGACCTGAACCTCAGCACTGAAATAAATAGGACATGCTGGAGGGACAGATTCATAACCCAGAGGCTCACTTCACTCTGGAATAAAATCCTAGTCCAGGTTAGGCAGAGTCCCTCATTGACTCTCTTCAAGAGGGATCTTGATGAGTGGATGTGACATTGTAGGTTTACCCCGGGTATCACTTCTGTGTCACTGTTAGACAGAGGCATAGTATATTAACCTCGGAAAAGGGCATGGCAAGATATATTTACAATGGATGGCGACAGCCAAACACATTTTGGCTAGGTTCTTAAATGCCCTAGGGCAGATAGCCTAGTATGAACCTATGAACCTATGTACCTTATGAACCTATGAACCTATGTACCTTGTTCCCCATTGGCCCTATGTGCTGTTAATCACCAAGGCAATCACAATACTATGGTAGCATGTGCAAAGGTCAGTTGTCAGTCACCTCTATGGTACAGTTGTGGAATATGTGGGTCATGTGGCAATGTCACAGCTGCCACATGTACACAGTCAACCCTCTCCCCTACACATGGATGTACAACACATGTATGAGATGGAACCACATAGCCAAACTGGGGACTAAGCACTCAGAACCCAGTACTGGCATAACCTGTCAGGTGGCATGCAATACTACAGTGACTACAATACCAGTCTGATGTAGACCTGCACTGACAGCAATACAAGCATGTGAACACACTGGGCCATTTGTGGAGCCTTAGAATAGCATCCTGCCTGAGCGGCACACACCTCTGCAGCTGGCACACAGGCATACGTTATGCCTGAACACATCACGCATAACACATAGCGCACAAATCCTGTGTGCCAAACAGTCACAGCCTGTACGGCTAGACAACACACCTGCCACAGTTGTGTTAGCTACCTTTATTGTCCGGTACAGTGTGGTCACGCTCACCAGGCTGGACAAGGTGAAGGTCACAGTGATATGCCCGTGGGGCACTATGGTCCACCACATAACACAAACATACAGGTCAGACAGAGGCATGGACACATATGACTCAGTCATTGTCCATGCCACATAACTTCTCCTGCTGTACTTGTAGGGTGCTGACATCATCAGTGTTTAGAAAGGGGAATGTGCATCCTGTAGTGTGTTTTCCCAGTTGCCAAAAGGGACATTTCCTTCACACAGACTTGCACACACACCAAACCCACTCACACTTGCCGGATTTAAACCCTTACCTAACTATGTTATGACACTCGAGACGGACCCATTAGCAGAGCGCGCTATTCACATTATTGAGAAGTTTCCCTTCTCCTGCTTTACTTATAGATTGCTGACATCATCAGTGTTTAGAATGGGGAATGTGCATCCTGTAGTGTGTTTTCCCAGTTGCCAAAAGGGACATTTCCTTCACTCAGACTTGCACACACACCAAACCCACTCACACACATACTTGCCATTTACAGGATTCAAACCTCTACTTAACTATGTTACGACACTCGAGATAAACGCATTAGTGGAGCACACTATTCACATTATTAGGAGGTTTTCCTTCTCTTGCTGTACTTATAGGGTGCTGGCATCATCAGTGTTTAGAAAGGGGAATGTGCATCCTGTAGTGTGTTTTCCCAGTTGCCAAAAGGGACATTTCTTTCAGACAGACTTACACACACACCAGACCCACTCACACACTTGTCACTTGCAGGATTCAAACCCCTACCTAACTATGTTATGACACTTGAGACGAATGTATTTGCAGAGCGCGCTATTCGTATTATTGGGAGGTTTCCCTTCTCCTGCTTTACTTATAGGGTGCTGACATCATCAGTGTTTAGAAAGGGGAATGTGCATCCTGTAGTGTGTTTTCCCAGTTGCCAAAAGGGACATTTCCTTCACACACCAAACCCATCCTTGCCATTTGCAGGATTCAAACCCCTACTTAATTATGTTATGACACATGAGACAGACGCATTAGCGGAGCGCGTTATTCACATTATTGGGAGGTTTCCCTTCTCCTGCTGTACTTATAGGGTGCTGACATCATCAGTGTTTAGAAAGGGGAATGTGCATCCTGTAGTGTGTTTTTCCAGTTGCCAAAAGGGACATTTTCTTCACACAGACTTGTACACACACCAAACCCACTCCCACACTTGCAGGATTCAAACCCCTACCTAACTATGTTATGACACTTGAGACGAACGCATTAGCGGAGCGCGCTATTCGTATTACTGGGAGGTTTTTCTTCTCCTGCTGTACTTATAGGGTGCTGACATCATCAGTGTTTAGAAAGGGGAATGTGCATCCTGTAGTGTGTTTTCCCAGTTGCCAAAAGGGACATTTCCTTCACACAGACTTGCACACACACAAAATCCACTCACACACTGAGCATTTGCAGGATTCAAACGCCTACCTAACTATGTTATGACACTTGAGACGGACGCATTAGCGGAGCGCGCTATTCGCATTACTGGGAAGTTTCCTTTCTCCTGCTGTAATTATAGGGTGTGGACATCATCAGTGTTTAGAAAGGGGAATGTGCACCCTGTGGGGAGGCAGACGCCAAGCACACTCTGGCTAAGCTGTCATTCCCTAGGGCAAACAGCCAAGTGTTGACCTCTACACCCATATGTTTAATTGTCAAATGCACATTATTTGTTGCTGATAGACTGTTTGCAGGTCTTTATTGCCATAGCATTCCCTGTTTGTATGAACAACTTGTGTATCTATGGAAGATGTTTGCATATGGGAGGGATCCACTATATCACGCATGTCTCTGTAGTCATTTAACTGTGTGCACTGGGCAGATTGCTGTAATGTGGTTGGTTCCTGGAATAACACGTACAAATACCAGATATGTGTGGCCAACTGCTAAACTGAGATTTGGCCTAAGTGCGTGAGCATGCCCAGTTCAGCCTTCCCATGGCATGTTGTCTGACATATGTCTCATTTATCAAAGTGTGTGAGCATGCCCAGTGTGAGCTTTCCATATGTTGAACTCTGCAGCCCACCACATTTGTGGATGAGTGTGAACTTCAACAAAAATCTCCCGTTTATAGTTGTGTGTTGTGTGTCATGTTGTGTAGTTACTGTCCGACTGCTTTGTGTGTGAACACAACAGGGATTATACTGTGCCTGCATGGTTTGCATGGGATACTTTGCATACAGTTGTCAACATCCTTTCATACTGACCTAACACTGTAGTACTGTATAGTGTACTGGTTCAGTACTTTGACTGTGGTGGACAGTATCCTGGGCTTTAGTCCTGTCACTGCTTTACATTTCCATAGTGAGCACAACAGCCTGGTTAGGGGCCAGTTGTGCACATCTGACCATGTTGCATTATGTTCAGATATGAACTACTTAAACCAGGCTTGTCCAACATTGGTAGTGTATTCCACAACATAGGTGTACATTTGCAAACACTAGCAATGTGCCCTAGGCCATTTCTAATGCTAGTCGGAGAGTGTGTTTGTCCTTCGACACACATTGTAAGTGGAGTTTGCCATGACATATGTCATGGTTAGTATACTGTGCCTCTGTCTACCTGTGACATAACAGTGATACCCAGGGTAAACCTACCATCTCCCATCCACTCATCAAGATTCCTCTTGAGGAGAATCGATGAGTGACTCTATGGATAGCCTGTACTGGGAGTTTACTCATGGGTGGGGGTGGCTTCTGTGTTATGGATCATGCAGTACAGCTTGTCCTATGTATGTCAGTGCTGGGGTTCAGGTCTCTCATGGTCATAGCTCACTGCCTTTCAGATTGTACAAGGTGCAGCATGTTTATTGATACCAGCTTGGACATGGCTTTATACATCAGGGACAGCTTGCCTCTGGGTGGGCAGTACGGCAGTGTGTGTAGCTGCAGTTTATTTAATCAGGCAACACATGGCATCTGTGCAAGCTCTTTGATACTCCTGGTGAGGTACTGTTGGGGACTTTACAGTTGATGGAGGTGTCTGCTGAGGTACATCCCTCAGGGGCTATTGTAGTCAATTGTAACGCTGATGAAGGATGACTGCAGAGCCACAATGACCTCCCCTTATCTAGATCTGAGAACCTTCATGATTAGGTGGGTATATGGTATGTTTCTGTACACACTACAGCCACATGTTTGTCCAATGCAGGATATCAATCACCTTGTGTCCCCAGGTCTCTCATTACATGTTAAGTACGTAATGGGTTAACACCTATGTGGTAACTGATGGGCACTTACTGTATATCCACAGGGGTTGACTATACACTTTTCTGCAATTAGCTTGCTGACATGGCTATGGCACCAGTTGTCTGTTCCTATGTGGCCCTTTTGTGGGATGCTTGTGTCAGCTGGAGGGTCACATATGGTGAGCAGTTTGGAGTCCTCTGCAAACATGTTCAGACACAGTCCTTCCATGTTGGCCTGTACCTATGGGACATATATACCAGACGAGGGAGGTCCCAGGACTAAGCCTTGTGGGATGCCAGTTATATCTGGTTTGTAGTCTGACATGGCTGCAGCATGTCTGACCATGTCAGTTCTGTCCTTGGTCTGGTTTGCAACCCTACTGACATAGGGGTTTATATTTAAGCTGGTGAGCATATCTATAATGAACACGTAGGGTATTGTATAGAAGCCTTTGCAAGGTCCAGCTACGCTGTGTGGACCACATTGCCCTCATCAATGACCTTAATGACTGTTTCATATGAGTCAAAAATGTTTAGGGGCAGGATCTGCACTTAAGAAAGCCACACTGGGTAGGGTCCGGTGTCAGTAGGTCGCCAATATCTTTATGTCTGCAGTACATGCTGATCCTTTCCATAGCTGTGCAGACCGAGCTTTTCAGGATTCTGGGGTGGTAGTTTTCAGTATCCATTCAGGCAACACCTTTGTTGAGAAGGACCACCGTTGTTGTACACTGCTCTTTGGGTACATATCCTGTGGTAAGGCTGACATTGAGCAGTAGTGTGATTTGGCATTCCATTCTTCTTGGAGTCCATGTTGGACTCAGCCCAGGACACCATCTCATACCATTGCTGCTGTGTGTTTTGCTTTGCAGATGCTGGCTGTTACCTCAGCATCTGCAATGTCAGGGGGCCAGCAGTCTGCTGGGATAGATATTTTGCATTCGGGGGGGGGGGTTTGCACTGCACCTGTCAGAATGTATGTTGGCAATATGTGTGTGTGTGTGTGTTTGGTATGTTGTTTGTAATATTTGTGTGATTCAGAGAATATCTGTGAATTCCCAACACGGTTCCTAACATCAGTTGTGGAAGCCTTGGGATTATCCTTAGTGTCCTGTACAATTTGTATCCTCATAGGTTCATAGGTTCATACTAGGCTATCCACCCTAGGGCATTAGAAAGCCTAGCCAGAGTGTGTGTGTGTCTTTTGCCACCCCTTGCTATGTGAATATTATGGCCATTTATGATTTGCTTTGCTGTGCCTCTGTCTGGACGTGACACAATGAAGACCCCCAGTGTAACTCTACAATCATCCATCCACTTGGCAAGATTCCTGTTGAAGAGTGTCAGTGAGGGGCTCTGCCTAACATGGAGTGGGATTCTGTTCCAGGGTGTGGGGAGCCTCTGGGTTATGTATCTGTCCCTCCAGCACATCCTATTTCATTATGTGTTGAGGTTGACATCTCTCACTCTCACAGCTCTGATGGCTTTGAGTTTTCGGGGGTGGAGCATGTCCATTACTCCTGTGTTGGACATGGCCTTGTACAACAGGCATGCAATGCCTCTGTGTAGGCAGTATGTGACTGCATTCAGCTGGGGTTTCTACAGCCAGGCAGTATATGACATATATTTGAGACCCCTAATCCTCTTGGTGAGGTACCTTTGAGGTCTTTCTAACTGCTGCAGGTGTCAGGTAAGGTACATCCCAAATGAGGCATTGTACTAGATTATAGGTGTGATAAGAGAACAGTATAGGGGCACAATGACCTCTGTTGATGTAGATGTGAATCCTTTCATGATACGGTGTCCAATATAGACAGTCTTCCTAGCCACATTGGCAATGTGAGTGTCACATAACAGGTTACTGTCCACTTGTGTCCCTAGGTCCCTGATTACTCCTTCCATACAAAATGGTTTACCACCTATGCGGTAATTTGGGAGTACCTTGTTTGGTATTTGGTGGGACATTCATACTGTCCAGTGTCTTCAGGATGGCTGGGTGGGGTTCCTGTGTGTGAGAGTGTGGTCTGTAGCATGCTACAGACTGTACAGCAGTCTTGCCTATGGTTAGTTGCACATGGGTGGACTCCAATGCCTTGTGCATTGTCAGTTACCTGGACATATGCGTGTCTGTGCTGAATATGGATACTCACCCTCCTTTTATGTTTTGTTCCAGGTTTTGGGGCCATGACACATGATATGTGGTATAACATGGTAGTGCTGGTGTGCTGTCAGGAGGCTTGCAGCAGGTTTCTGTCACTGCACAGACATCAATGTTCTCCATACTGGGGATGGCATCGGGAGCATGCATATTGGGGTTTACACATCTGGCATTGGTCAGCATTACACTTATGTTTCTTTCCACTTATGCTTGGTAGGGTGGTGGGTTAGTCTTTTCAGCCTTGCCTATGAAAGGCTCTATGGAGGTGGCAAAAGCCTTATCCAATATCCAGACGCCCAGGGGTAACAGGTGCAAGCCATCCCTGGAACAGCTGCGTGGCTTGTCAAGCTTGACATCCCAAGCAGACAGACATTGGATCCCCTTGGAATGACACCAGTAATTGTGCCACTTGTTATAACTGATCATTCCGTGTTTGTACTGTGGCATCATTCTTGGTGAGGGAAGGATGCTGCAAACGGTCAGTGTCATACCGGCCTGGACTACATATTCGGAGAGCTCATCTATGTCTCTTTTCATGTAGTCTGGGGAGGTACATCTCAGGTTATTCACACCAGCATGGACTATGACTGCATCATATTTCTACTTGCTTTGAGGTGACCTGCATACTTGTGTTATGTGGCGTATTGTAGCAGCCTACAGGAAGCTTACTGTACCCTTTCACTTGTTCAGTCTGGTGTGCAGGACAGCAGCGTGTCTCACTATGGAGTCACCTATTACAACTGTATCAGGCATGTTGTTTCTCCTTCTGGCCTGTGACTGTTTGGTACACCAGCTTTGTGTACTATGTGTTGCATGTGCTATGTTTGGAGGTTGTTTGATTGAGTGGCTGCTTTTGAGGCCTCTGTTGGTGTGGTGTGTTTGTAATTCGGGCCTCCGGGAATGTTTTTCTGTGTTTATGTCTTTGGTTTGCAGTTGTGATAGGTCTATGTGGGACTGGGTTTGTGGTGTGTGTGGTTACCTTCTCCTCCTGACTAGTTTTGGGAGTACTGAGTTGAGGGAGCTCAGCCTCCAGTTTGGATAGATGGTTGCATCTCTCACATATATTTGTATTTCTTGGGGGGAGTTGGGGTTGTCTGTGTACTTGGGGCAGGTGTAACATTGCCTCAAGATTCACAGATTCAGCTTGTTGTGGCTGGCCTTAGTGGATTGTATGTGTGGACATATTTTATTGCCATACTACTGATCAGTGATTACTTCTTTTTTTATGTTTGCTCTAGCACGTAGTAGCTTCCTCATTCACTTGCATGGTTTGGTTATGGCTGGTGCCCACCATGCCAGATGCCTGCGTGTATGGCATTGTATCTTGTTTTAGTTTAGGATTGCATAATCCAAGCATTCCTGGCAGTGTTCATGGAATGGCTGTATTACAGGTTCTGAGGTGTGGCCCATATTTTGCACCTGCACAGGACCTTTAATGGATTCCACATCAGTTTGGAGGAGTGCAAATATTGCTTTACACATGTTTTTCACTGTGGTTTTCTGGCCAGGGACTGTGGTCAGGCTTTGTATATCCAGTGTGATTACTCTATGGTCTGTTTTTTCCAGTGAGCAATACACTTCTCGTCTTGCCATCCAGTACCCATGTTGCTGATTATCACATCCAGTATGCTTACCCCTCTTGTGGGAGTGGTACATTGTTCCTGGGCATTTTGGTTTATGGATTCTATGAACTTTTGTCCTACAGTGTTGGAGCTAGTATAATGCTCCCAGTCTATGTCTGGGTATTTTCAGTCACCCAATATAATGTGGTTTGGAGGACTTGATATATTCATGTATTCCAGCATAGGCCAGGTGCAGTTCCTGGTGTTGGGACGGTAGTCTGTAGCAGGCTATAAACTTGGGGGCAGTTTTAGCCACTGTTACTTGACCATGGCTAGTCCATGCTGCTTCTTGTTGTGTTACCAACATGGGGGTGTGGTTATCCTTGACAATTATTGCTAGTCACCCTCCTTTTGTAGCTTGTTCCATGTTTTGAGGCTGTACAGCACAGTATGAGGTGTAACCTGGTAGTGTTAGGGTGCTGTTGTGAGCCTTGACCCAGTTTTCTGTTACAGAACAGATATCAACATTCTCCATACTGGGTGAGTTTAGACTGAATGCATCTTGCTGTTTAGACTTCTGGCATTGGGTAGCATTACATCTAGGTTCTTATCCCTTCTGATACCTATGGAAGTAGGTTTGTGTTTTGAGCCTTACCTATTCAGGGCACGCTGTGGGTAACAACAGCCTTTGCCAGTATCCATACGGCCTGCATGGATAGGTGCATGCCAGTCCTAGCAGGTGGGGCATCATGTCATGCTCAGCATGTCATCCCAGGCTGGCACACATTGGATCACCTTTGACTAACTGCGATACTTCAGCCAATTATTGCACTTGATCATCTCATTGTCATATTGTGGCATGATGCTTGGTGAGGGTAGGATGTTAGTCACGGTCCTCAGCTGTGCACATAGTACATGGTGTTACATTACTTAACACATGGCATTCATGCCTCAGGTGGTGCTGCAGGGCTGCCTCTGTTGGATGCACATATTACACTCCCTGTACATGTTTGTGAGCAGGTCATGTCATTTTAGGCATCCCTGTTATTATTTGAGTGAGTCAGAGGGGGTATCATTCCCAGGGTTCCTACTGAGCCAGTGTATGTGCTATGCGTTGCCTCTTTGCCAAGGCCAGGGCATACTGAGCATGCCTCCTTTGTCCTACTGGGGCAGGCTCAGGTTGTTCCTCCTCCGAGTCACGCTCTGCCTGTCATGGCCTTGGCAATGGTTGGGGGCTGTTTGGCCCAGCCCTATGCTGGTCCTGCTGCAGCTGTTTTCGCAAGATCATATTATGTAGCATAGCACATACCATGACAATTTGGGTACATGTAGTTGGTGTGTACTGCAAGGCTCCACCAGATGTGTCCAGACACTGGAACCGTGACTTGAGCAGCCCAAACACACGCTCTATTACATTACGTGTTTGTGCGTGTGCCTCATTATGGCGTTCCTGTTCAGGCATGTGTGCGTTTCTGATGGGTGTCATCAGCCATGGCTCCAGTGCATAACCTGCATCCCCCACTAGGTGTCCGTGTGGGATGTCCCCATTGGCAAATGTCTGGTACATCTGCGTCAAATGCCAGATGTGGGAATCATGGTAGCTCCCAGGGCAGCCAGCACACACATTCATTATTATGCCCTGGGCATCACACACGACCTGGCAGTTGATGGAGGGGAAGCCCTTGCGGTTAATGTAGGCCCTACCCCGCTCACCGGCTGGTGCTTTGATGCATATGTGCGTGCAGTCTATTGCACCCACTACCTCAGGGTATTCTGCTATTTGCTGGAAGAGACGCATATTGCTGGCCAATACCTCACGGGCAGTGGGGAAATATACATAATCACCGACATGTGCTGACATGGCATCCAGGAACTGGTGCAGTACCCTGGAGGCTGATGTCTGTGATATCCCCATCATATCACCAGTTGGTCTCTGGAAGGTACCTGTTGCTAGTATTCCTAGACCAACACATACCTTGGTTTCCACTGGGATGGGTTCCCCTCTGTTGGTTCTGTGTGTGAGGCATGGCCTGCACAGCTCCATTATTTGCTGCAGGAGGTCTCTGTCCACTCTATAGCGCTCTACTATCTCCAGCTCATGTAACCCGTGGTAGGTGACCCTGGGCCTGTACACTCTTCTCCGTCTCCTCACTGTGGGTTGTCTGGCACTATCTGCATTGTCACCACCCTCGGCAAGTCACCTATGTCTCATTATGACAGCTATGGCAGCCCCTAACTTTTCTGCTCTGAGTTCAGCTTTTTAAGTTTTCACTTCTAATAGCTTACTCCTGTCTTGCAGTGTCTCTTGAGAGAAACATCCTGCACTGCTGTTTGCAGAGTTTTAAGTTCTGGGCTGGGCTACTATTCTGCCTGTGTAATTGCCTGCTTCTAACTGTTTTCCCCTGCTATCTCCAGCAGTATTCCCTGCTAGCTTCCTACTAAATCTGTTGCTTCCTTTTTCCTCTCTGTTTCCTCAGGGGGGAGCCGTGTGCATACCAGCAGAAACACGTTCACAGTGGCTTACATGCGCGCACACATGCTTACATGGTTCAGAATCTGCTTATTCGGGTTAAAACACGTGCACACCAGCGCAAACAGTGTTAAACATCTCCCAACATGCTCCCACATGCTCAGTCTGCCTTACATGCGTGCACACTGTCCTACTCGTGCTTCATGGTGCGCACACGTGCGCATGCATGCCCAGCAAGAAACGTTAGTGTAGGCAACAGTGTACACCTTCCATTTCTTGACTTTCCCATGCTTATGTTGTGGCACTCCTGTTTCCATGATATGTGTCTGACATCTGTCATGTAACTCTGACCACCAATGAACTGCATTTCTTTCTGCCATTCCCCCCTGTGATGTCACCTATCTCCTACTCTGTTCCTCCCCTTTCTGTAACTCTTACACTACTCAGAATGTGCTCATTTGCTATGTGACAGTGGAATTCAGTATCCTAACACTCATTTGCATCAGATTGCCTACTAATGCTTAGTTACATCTCTTAGACTCAGCTTCTCCCCTTAGCAACCACTACATGGTGGCCATGTTGTTTTTGGTCTGCTGGTCCCTGCATTGTCATTCCATGTATTGCATAAAACCCACATTTGTGGGTTTATAACCTTCGTTTTTATGTTTTATATAGCGCAGCCTGTTTGCGCAGGGCTGCGCTGGGTTTAAACATCGGCGATCGCCGAAAAAAAAATATATATTTTTATTAATTTTGCATCAGGTTACCTTGCCAATGGCCACATACTTGGCCATTGGCATGCTGCCTGACACATATGCACCCTTTATTTGGAGCTGACATGGCTCCATTGTGGTTTTTGCAGAAACGTACTCAGTTGTCAACTGAGTACATTTCTGCAGCTAAAACGGCTCTTACACAGGCTGTTCTGGGCTTCCTGGATCGCTAATCATCCTCATTTGCATGCTATTCGGCTGCAAGTGAGGTGATTAGCTTATCCACGCCCACTCCATGTAAGAGACGTTTTAGCTGGTCTCTTACACAGACTTTGGGCTGTTCCTGGATCGCGAAGGCTGCATGGAGTCTTACACTACTCCTAGACTCCGTGCAAGCCTTCGTGAATCCTGCCCTGTTTATATTTCAGTCTTCTGCATTTGTATTCTTTTATTGCATCCCAAAACTGTAGACAAGGTCTCAGAGTCACATCAGGGTATTCATGTTTTATAAACAATGGTTTCTGCACCAAAGTTAACTTTCTCCCTGGTTACCACTATTGCCACCTTATTTGTTCTTTTCATATCAAGTCAAAAATCCTGACAAAATAGGCCTTGATTTCCCATATTCAGCTTTCAGCTCTTGAAATCATAGATGTTTTACCAGTGCTATATATGAGAAATGTTTTACAAAGCTTGGCCATTCTGCAATTTCTTTTTCAAATATCCAGGCAAGTACAGTTTTCCTTACCTTTCAAAATATCATAACATTTTATTTTCCTGACTTATCTTACATTTTCATTAAACACTACCCCATCTACTGTTGGTGCCTTATCATCTCAGCTATGTTATCATGAAACTCATATTTTATTTCTGCTTAGCAGGGACAGTGTGGCTTCCAAATGGTCAGGCAATTACCCAAAGTCTTCAGTCACTGTTACTATTAAATGATTTGTGTATACATTAACCGATCGGATCAGGATTGTCAGCACAGAATGTATAGCATCAGAGCTGCTTTCTGCATTAGTAACATTTAGTTATAGAACAGTCAACAGCACAGTGCCTTCATTCCAACTCATTACAACATTCAGTTACAAAACACTGAACAGCACAGTGCCCTCATTCCAACTCATTAGTAACATTCAGTTACAGAACACTGAACAGCGCAGTGCCCTCATTCCAACTCGTTAGTAACATTCAGTTACAAAACAGGGAACAGCATAGTGCCCTCATTCCAACTAATTAGTAACATTCAGTTACAGAACACTGAACAGCATAGTGCCCTCATTCCAACTCATTAGTAACATTCAGTTACAGAACACTGAACAGCATAGTGCCCTCATTCCAACTCAGTAGTAACATTCAGTTACAGAACACTGAACAGCACAGTGTCCTCATTCCAACTCATTAGTAACATTCAGTTACAGAACACTGAACAACATGGTGCCCTCATTCCAACTCATTAGTAACATTCAGTTTCAGAACACTGAACAGCATAGTGCCCTCATTCCAACTCATTAGTAACATTCAGTTACAGAACACTGAACAGCACAGTGCCCTCATTCCAACTCAGTAGTAACATTCAGTTACAGAACACTGAACAGCATAGTGCACTCATTCCAACTCATTAGTAACATTCAGTTATAGAACACTGAACAGCACAGTGTCCTCATTCCAACTCATTAGTAACATTCAGTTACAGAACACTGAACAGCACAGTGCCCTCATTCCAACTCATTAGTAACATTCAGTTACAGAACACTGAACAGCATAGTGTCCTCATTCCAACTCATTAGTAACATTCAGTTACAGAACACTGAACAGCACAGATCCCTCGAACCACCTCATTAGTAACATTCAGTTACAGAACAGTGAAACGCACAGTGCCCTCATTCTAACTCATAAGTAGCATTCAGTTATAAAACACTGAACACCACAGTGTCATCATTCCAACTCATTAGTAACATATAGTTACAGAAAATTGAACTGCACAGTGTCCTCATTAAAAATCATTAATAACATTCAGTTACAAAACACTGAACAGCAAAGTGTCCTCATTCCAACTCATTAGTAACATTCAGTTACAGAACACTGAACAGCACAGTGCCCTCATTCCAACTCATTAGTGACATTCAGTTACAGAACACTGAACAGCACAGTGCTCTCATTCCAACTCATTAGTAAAATTCAGTTACAGAAAACTGAGTAGCATAGTGCAATCATTCCAACTCATTAGTAACATTCAGTTACAGAACACTGAACAACACAGTCCCTCATTCCAACTAATTATTAACATTCAGTTACAGAACACTGAACAGCACAGTGCCTCATTCCAACTCATTAGAAAAAATTCAGTTACAGAACACTGAACAGCACAGTGCCCTCATTCCAACTCATTAGTAACATTCAGTTACAGACACTGAACAGCATAGTGCACTCATTCCAACTCATTAGTAACATTCAGTTATAGAACACTGAACAGCACAGTGTCCTCATTCCAACTCATTAGTAACATTCAGTTACAGAACACTGAACAGCATAGTGCCCTCATTCCAACTCATTAGTAACATTCAGTTACAGAACACTGAACAGCACAGTGCCCTCATTCCAACTCATTAGTAACATTCAGTTACAGAACACTGAACAGCATAGTGCCCTCATTCCAACTCATTAGTAACATTCAGTTATAGAACACTGAACAGCACAGTGCCCTCATTCCAACTCATTAGTAACATTCAGTTACAGAACACTGAACAGCATTGTGCCCTCATTCCAACTCATTAGTAAAATTAAGTTACAGAACATTAAACAGCATAGTTCCATCATTCCAACTCATTCGTAACATTACGTTACAGAACACTGAACAGCACAGTGCCTTCATTCCAACCAATTACTAACATTCAGTTTGAGAACACTGAACAGCATAGTGCCCTCATTCAAACTCATTAGTAACATTCAGTTACAGAACACTGAACAGTACAGTGCCCTCATTCCAACTCATTAGTAACATTCAGTTACAGAACACTGAACAGCATAGTGCCCTCATTCCAACTCATTAGTAACATTAAGATACAGAACACTGAACAGCACAGTGCCCTCATTCCAACTCATTAGTAACATTCAGTTACAGAACACTGAACAGCAAAGTGTCCTCATTCCAACTCATTAGTAACATTCAGTTACAGAACACTGAACAGCACAGTGCCCTCATTCCAACTCATTAGTAACATTCAGTAACAGACACTGAACAGCACAGTGCTCTCATTCCAACTCATTAGTAACATTCAGTTACAGACACTGAACAGCACAGTGCTCTCATTCCAACTTATTAGTAACATTCAGCTACAGAACACTGAACAGCACAGTACACTCATTCCAACTCATTAGTAACATTCAGTTACAGAACACTGAACAGCACAGTCCCTCATTCCAACTAATTATTAACATTCAGTTACAGAACACTGAACAGCACAGTGCCTCATTCCAACTCATTAGTAACATCCAGTTACAGAACACTGAACAGCACAGTGCCCTCATTCCAACTCATTAGTAACATCCAGTTACAGAACACTGAACAGCACAGTCCCTCATTCCAACTAATTATTAACATTCAGTTACAGAACACTGAACAGTACAGTGCCCTCATTCCAACTCATTAGTAACGTTTAGTTACAGAACACTGAACAGCACAGTGCCCTCATTCCAACTCATTAGTAACATTAAGATACAGAACACTGAACAGCACAGTGCCCTCATTCCAACTCATTAGTAACATTCAGTTACAGAACACTGAACAGCAAAGTGTCCTCATTCCAACTCATTAGTAACATTCAGTTACAGAACACTGAACAGCACAGTGCCCTCATTCCAACTCATTAGTAACATTCAGTTACAGACACTGAACAGCACAGTGCTCTCATTCCAACTCATTAGTAACATTCAGTTACAGACACTGAACAGCACAGTGCTCTCATTCCAACTTATTAGTAACATTCAGCTACAGAACACTGAACAGCACAGTACACTCATTCCAACTCATTAGTAACATCCAGTTACAGAACACTGAACAGCACAGTGTCCTCATTCCAACTCATTAGTAACATCCAGTTACAGAACACTGAACAGCACAGTGCCCTCATTCCAACTCATTAGTAACATTCAGTTACAGAACACTGAACAGCACAGTGCCTCATTCCAACTCATTAGTAACATCCAGTTACAGAACACTGAACAGCATGGTGCCCTCATTCCAACTCATTAGTAGCATTCAGTTACAGAACACTGAACAGCACAGTGCCCTCATTCCAACTCATTAGCAGCTTTTCCTTCATAACATTATAATTCTCCACAAGATCCATTTATTTAATCACATGAATACAACACGGCATTTATCTGTTCCATTAATACATTTCATACTAAGCCAGGTAGTTCTTAAAGATATCTGAGTGTAAAACACATTTGAGAATGACATTTTACTCATCTTTCATTTACACTTAAGCACATTACTCTGGTTAGTAAATGTAATTTAAGATTCTTCCCATATAAAGTAAAAACAATGTCTGGTAAAATTTTTTTATGCGGGGGAATGTTGTCACAGATTGTAGTCAGGAGTGCTTGAAAACCGTGCTTTGGATGAGCAAGCTGGGTTTCACATCACTTGCTGCCGGGGAAGTGCATACATAAACAGTCAAACTTAGTTTTTAATTTTTGTTGACAACCCTGCAGTAAAACAACCCTAAGTGTGAAAGAAAACAGATTGTATAACTTCATTATAACATCAACAGTCAGATTACAATATCAGGAAACAACCAGTACTACCGTGAAAATCTGGTTGCGATAATACGTAAGTACCATATTTTTTTAACTTCCATTGTAATGAGAAGGTAGTGCACATATATTCTGGACATTACCTCCACATGGCATTTTCAGCACAAGTCAAATAGTACCTATTGGAAGCCAAATATTATGCTATATTGTGACAATATAAGTTCTCAGAAAGATTACATTTGGTAGTTGTATAGAAAAGGCCATGTATCAGTTCACCTAGGGTAGTTCACAGCAGGAAATTCAGCAAAAAAAAAGACTCAAAAAAATTAATTCAACCATCAATCATTTAAGTACATATCTTTCCTGATTTACATGCCAACTTTGTCAGAATATGGTGTTTAGGAATCATCCTATATACAGCAGCAGATATGCTGCTTTGCCTGTTAAGAAAATTTTCTTGTTTGTTCTTGTGGAATGAAAACACAGTATTGATAAATTGTGGATAAATTCATTATTTCACATCAGACAATGGGCAAACTGTACATTAGTACCCTGATTGGAGAATGAGCATTCTCCAGCAGGGTATTAATGTACAAGTAATGCCCGCTGAAAAAGGAGTCCACCACTTCATGGCAGCATATCAAGCTGCTGTGGAGCTCGGACTTCTAAAAAGCAAATGGCCACCATTACTTTTGTACTCGCTAAGCAGTATTTTCGCTGTTTAGTGAGTGTAAAAAAAAAAAAAAACGGAAATGTGTGTGTCTGTTCATTTTTCTGTGTGTGTGTGTGAATGCGTGTATGAAAGAAGAGTAGACTGTGTGTGTTTTTGTGTGTGTCTTTGTGTGTGTGTGTGAGCGATAGAGAGAGAAGAGAGAGAGAGCAGTCTTGAGTGAGTGCGTGTATGAAAGCAGAAGTGACTGTGTGTGTATATGTGTGTGTGTGACAGAGAGAGAAAGAGATCAGGAGAGTGGGAGCGATCTTGTGTGAGTGAGTGCCTGTATGAAAGCAGAGAAGACTGTGTGTGCGTGTGTGTGTGTGTGTGTGTGTGTGTGTGTGTGTGTGTGCGCGCGTGTGTGTGTGTGTGTGTGTGTGTGTGTGTGTGTGTGTGTGTGTGTGTGTGTGTGTGTGTGTGTGTGTGCGCACGTGCGTGTGTGTGTATGTGTGTGTGTGTGTGTGTGTGTGTGCGCGTGTGTGTGTGTGTGTGTGTGTGTGTGTGTGTGTGTGTGTGTGTGTGTGTGTGTGTGTGTGTGTGTGTGTGTATGCGTGTGTGTGTATGTGTGTGTGTGTGTGTGTGTGTAAGAGAGAGAGAGATCCACAGATATTGAGAGCAATCTTGACTGAATATATGAATGAAAGCAGAGGTGACTGTGAATGAGAGGGAGAGAATGTTCTGTCTCTAAATTTGTTGTGTTTTACCTACATATTTCTTTTCTAAGTACGCTCTTATTTTTGTTTATCTATTTTTGATGTAAAATGCTTCCTCCAACACCAGTAACATATACTGCAGAAAGTTTGCAACAGTAGGCGGAGGAACTATTTTACATCAAAAATATACAAAAAAAGTAATATAGTACTTAAAAATAAATAAGCAAGTAAAACACAACCATTTTACAGCAAACCCATTCTCAATGTGCAATAATGCCCTCCAGGGTGTGTGTTAATGTATAATTAATGCCCTTCCAGGGGAGTGGGTGGGTGTTAATTACACATTAACACACAACCTGTCAAGCATTATTGCTTGCTTCCTTACTACTCACCTTACTACTCACTTCTGTTAGAAAATGAGATTAATGCAGCATGGCACAGATCACATTTGAAAGGCCATGTAGTCCTATTGCTGTAGATTATCCATGATGCTTTATATCTCTTAAGGACTGTGAGATTTTTTTGTATTATTTTTTCAAACATGCATCTGGATATAAAATAATAAAGTGTAGTGAGGCTGTGCTTTTAGGTGCAGAGGTAATACAATAGGTACACTTGGAATTTCTAAATTCCAGTCTCATGTCATAGTAATGCTGTCCTTTTTTTCTTTTTTGGGCAATAGTATTTCAGATACTGGAAAACATTACTTTCACAGAAAAACAAATGGTGCTCTCATTCTTGTGTTATAAAGCTAACATATACTTAAGGTTTTATATATTATATATCAATGCCCTGTGAGAAAAAAAGTAAATATCTGTACCATTTCTATGAATGAAATCTAAAGACATTTGTATTACTAAGGCCATGAAAGTATGATAATAAAACAACTTAAATTGTAAAGCAGGAGTTGTGACTTCATTGTGTTTCTAAAAATACAATAAATACCTTCATCTCCTTTCAACGACATACTGTTGCAGTGGAATACAATCTTTCTATGATGGTAAAGGACCCTTGCCTAATAAGAGGTTTTATAACTGTAATGGCAAAAATGCTCTCAGAACCATATATACCCCAAAAAACGTTTATCAATGATCATTCAAGAGTGATCATGTAACTGGTGTAGATTTCACACACTGATTACCTCCTTACCCCCTAGCCACCTTCAACATACCTTAGTACTTAAAGAAAGTGAAAGAATAAATGGCTACAATAATGTATTTCAATGTGCTGCTCTCAGATACTGTGCATACACAAAGTCACAGCACTGATCAGTTCACTGTGAATATGTAATATTAATCTATATTTATAAGTTACTCCCCATATTGCTTTCCTGTTTTATCTCTTCCTCCCCACAGCTGACCATCAGCAGCCATCAACTCCTTTCCTCATTCACTTGATCTAGTGGACCAGACTTAGCCTTACCTGACCTCAACTCGACGAATGTCTCGAGGCAGTGAGGAGATTGAAGACACAAGAACAACATCACATTGGTGCTGCTGTGGAGTGTTTCCTAACCTTGTCCTTCCCCTCTGCACCCTGGTGAGCACCATACTGATGCTGCATTAGTAGGTGCATGAATACTTCTGAACATGTTCAACTTCTGATGTATAGCTGGTTTGCAGCACAGAGCTTGTCAGATTTATAACACTGCCATTTTATAGCAAACCTAGGCTATCCTTCTTCCCACGGAGGCACAAGCCAACATAGCCACTCACAGCCACCCCATGTGACCCCTTCCACACCCATGGAACTAGTTGAACATAGGTTATCTGCACTGTAGTAAGAGTTTGTCCCTCTGCACTATGGGGTCACTCGAATTACCTTCCTATTTTTCAGTTTCAAAAGCCCACTGTCACATAACTCCTACCATTGGCCCACCATCCTTCAGAATCTTCAGTTACTTCATCAGTGTATACTGCATTATGACATAGTTGCAAGAATTACAGTGGCTTGCATACAGAGAGCCTACAAACAGTAAAGCTTTGAATTTATATTTACAACAAATAAACAAAACGTGATTTTCTACACATTATATGATCAGAATACATTAATGCAGCAGGCTGCTAATTGTTTTATATGTTTTAGAGTATTAGCAAGGCCAATAGGTGCAATGGACAGGTCTCAGACCAGTGTCCCCTCCCCCATAGCTGGTGACAAAAAAATCTTCAATAGGTGATGAAAAAAGAAAATAAAAACGCCCTTAAAGCTACAAAGCTGTTTCAAAGAGTTTCTACCACCTCCTTGATGCAGCTACTAACATATAAAGGCATTTATTTAGACAGCCATCATACAGTTACTAACACTTAAAGGCATTTATTTAGACATCCATGATACAGCTACTAACATATAAAATCATTCATTTAGACAGCCATTATACAGTTACTAACATATAAAGGCATTCATTTAGACAGCAGTGATACAGTTACTAACATATAAAGGCATTCATTTAAACAGCCATGATGTCATCTGCAGTTAAATGTAAACTGTTATAACAATTACATCCAATTGGTAACTCTTCTGAGGTGCTAATTTTGCCACCTAAGCTGCTTTCATATTGAGGTTTACCTTCTGATGAATGCTGTATGATAACTACTAGCTATGTAATTTTGTAGCACAATAAACTTTTGAATTTAGTATTTGTACTGGTTTTAAAAGTATTATTTTGCAATCCACTGGGGGGGGGGGGTGAAGAAGGGCACTCCAGAGGCTGGCTGTTTAAACAAGTTTGTGGGTATCATTTGTGTATTTTGCTTAAATCTTCAATTTCAAGCTACTGTCCTGTCTAAGCTACTAAAAGCTGGTAAGACTACCTAGAGGAACCAGTGGGCATCTGTTTTGTTGAATGGCCACCTATATCATATTACTGAATGTAACATGTAACATAAATGACCTTCTTCAAAGGAGGATGATGGTCAAGGTGAGGATTCATTTCACTACTATTGTTCATTATGTGTGGTTCTTGAAGGAGATTTATACCACAGCTACCATGGACAATAGTTAGAGTTTTATGGGCTTTTAAGCTAGTGTGGTATTCTCTTGTTACTGGTCATGAGAATGGGGTGGATGTGCTGTTGTTCAGCAAGTATCAGTTGGTGTCTGAGAATCAGTTTATGGATGTGGCATGGACAGTGTCAATAGTGCTAGGATGGACAGATTACACAAGTCATAGGCCTGACACTGATTATGTCTGTTCTTTTCTTGTGTCTTTTCAACATAAACTGACAAGATAGTCCCCCCCATTTGTTACTTTTTTGGGGGGAATGGAACTGAGCCCCAAATCCAAATTTAGATACAATAAAACTGCTTAGGCTAAACAACAGGAAGAGGTGGCTGAGCTATGCATAGGTGTGCTTCTGCTGGTTTTAAGTGAGGCAGGAATATTTCTGATAGGTTAGTACTAGGCTATCGGCCCTAGGGCCTATACAAGCCAAGCCATAATTTATGTTCAAATATTCGAGAGTAAGTGGGATCATGGCCCAAATTCCATAATTTTTGTGGAATCCAACACATTTCATTGCTATCAATGTGAAACTTGTGGATAACATTGCAATATGTTAATGTACGGCAAGAATATCAGAACAGCTCAGTGCACAATGGAGTATCGTAGTTACAGCAGAGCACGATAGAAATGTACAAGTAATCCACAGTTAATAAGAAATGGTTGTCCAGTTACATTGTATAGTACCAAACGTATAGAAAGATGGTCACAGTTCAAGAATCTTGAGAGTTATGTAGAAATATAAGAAAATCATCTACATAATACAAGTACTATTAACAAATATCGGATTGGACTTATCGATTCCAATGGAATCCATAAATTTTCTAATTAGAAAATTAAAGGCAAAAGTCAACCATGGCCACATTGCCACAGCTAACACTAACAAAGGGTTTTGGGACTTTTGTGGAGAACACAAGTAATGCACACACCCAAGGAATGTGGGAGATAGAAAAGAAAAAGTGGCATATGGGTGAAGAAGAGGGGTGTTGGAATTGGAAAATCTGGGGGAAAGTCAGAGAGATGAACATGTGGAATGTTTTTTTGTGAGAATAGGCTCCATTTTTTAAATTGAAGGAAAGCTAAATATTAGGAAAGAGGAGGTGAAGGTAATCACAGAAGGTATTTTCAAAGAACAAACAGCACAACACAAGGCAGACAAAGGTTGGTAAAAAAACAATAAAGAGAGTTAAGTAACACAAAGAGCACGCTGCACAACATTGACAATGGAAAGTTGACTAACAGGGTGGGTATGTATTCCAGCCATAGTGAGATGTGTCACAAATTGTGTTATAGTCATACCTGGATATGTATGAACAATGGTAGATGTGTGATCCAGTGAAAAGGTGTGCACTGATATCACTACATCATGGGTGTGGAAATGTTACATACAGCAAATATGGTGTAATGTACTGTGAAAGAATGTGTAATTTGTAACATTGTGTACAGATTAATGTTATCTTGCTGTTTGGTGCAGTCAGAAAAGTTGGACTGCACATAGAGAGGATATACTGTACCTGTATATGATCCCACATGGCATCGGCATTGCCAAGCCATGACACAGCACCACATCATGACAGCT